>NC_041383.1:181058348-181151476 GCF_002162155.2 Triticum dicoccoides
GTGGCGGAACACGACGCCGGCGAGGCGGAGGCGCGCCGGCGGCGGGGGCGAGGTCGCGGGCGGCGGCGGGCACTGGATCCGGGCGGCGGCGACGGAGATGGGCCCGCGGGGGCAGACTGCAGGCCGACCAGGCCGCGGGCTGTTGGAAATATGCCCTAGAGGCAATAATAAAAGTATTATTATATTTCCTTGTTCATGTTAATTGCCTTTTATTCATGCTATAACTGTATTATCCGGAAATCGTAATACACGTGTGAATACATAGACCACAATATGTCCCTAGTGAGCCTCTAGTTGACTAGCTCGTTGTGATCAACAGATAGTCATGGTTTCCTGGCTATGGACATTGGATGTCGTTGATAACGGGATCCCATCATTAGGAGAATGATGTGATGGACAAGACCCAATCCTAAGCATAGCATAAGATAGTGTAGTTCGTTTGCTAGAGCTTTTCCAATGTCAAGTATCTCTTCCTTAGACCATGAGATCGTGTAACTCCCGGATACCGTAGGAGTGCTTTGGGTGTATCAAACGTCACAACGTAACTGGGTGACTATAAAGGTGCACTACAGGTATCTCTGAAAGTGTCTGTTGGGTTGACACGGATCGAGACTGGGATTTGTCACTCCGTATGACGGAGATGTATCTCTGGGCCCACTCGGTAATGCATCATCATATTGAGCTCAAAGTGACCAAGTGGTTGGTCACGGGATCATGCATTACGGTACGAGTAAAGTGACTTGCCGTTAACGAGACTGAACAAGGTATTGGGATACCGACGATCGAGTCTCGGGCAAGTAACGTACCGATTGACAAAAGGAATTGCATACGGGGTTTGATCGAATCCTCGACATCGTGGTTCAACCGATGACATCATCGTGGAACATGTGGGAGACAACATGGGTATCCAGATCCCGCTGTTGGTTATTGACCGGAGAGTAGTCTCGGTCATGTCTGCATGTCTCCCGAACCCGTAGGGTCTACACACTTAAGGTTCAGTGACGCTAGGGTTATTAGGAAGACTTGTATGTGATTACCGAATGATGTTCAGAGTCCCGGATGAGATCCCGGACGTCACGAGGAGTTCCGGAATGGTCCGGAGGTGAAGTTTCATATATGGGAAGTTGTCATACGGACACCCGAAAGCTTTGGGGGCTTATCGGTATTGTACCGGGGCCACCGGAGAGGTTCCGGGGGTCCACCGGGAGGGGCCACCCCTCCCGGAGGGCCACATGGGCCGCAAAGGGGAGGGAGCCAACCCCTGGAGGGCTGGGCGTGCCCCCCACCTTGGGCCCATGCGCCTAGGGTTTGGGGGGAAACCCTAAGGGGGGCGCCCCCCCTTGCTTGGGGGGCAAGTCCCCCCTCCCTTGCCGCCCCCCCCTCTAGATCCCATCTAGAGGGGTCGGCCCCCCTTTCCCCTTCCCCTATAAATAGAGGGGTGAGGGGAGGGCTGCTGTACACATCCAAAGGCGCAGCCCCTCCCCTCCCCAACACCTCTCCTCCTCCGTTACGCGCTTGGCGAAGCCCTGTCGGAGTACTGCTGCACCAACATCACCACGCCGTCATGCTGCCGTTGGAGCAATCTTCCTCAACCTCTCCTTCCTCCTTGCTGGATCAAGACGGAGGAGACGTCGTCCGTTCCGTACGTGTGTTGAACGCGGAGGTGCTGTCCCTTCAACACTTGGTCATCGGTGATCCGAATCACGACGAGTACGACTCCATCATCACCCTTCCCGTGAACGCTTCCGCACTCGATCTACAAGTGGTATGTAGATGCAAACTCACTCCCTTGACTCGTTGCTTAGATGAACTCATAGATGGATATTGGTGAAACCGTAGGAAAATTTTTAATTTTCTGCAACGTTCCCCAACAGTGGCATCATGAGCTAGGTCTATGTGTAGTTCTCTAATGCACGAGTAGAACACAATTTTGTTGTGGGCGTGGATCTTGTCAACTTGCTTGCCACTACTAGTCTTTTCTTGCTTCAGCGGTATTGTGGGATGAAGCGGCCTGGACCAACCTTACACGTACGCTTACATGAGACCGGTTCCACCGACTGACATGCACTAGTTGCATAAGGTGGCTGGCGGGTGTCTGTCTCTCCCACTTTAGTTGGAGCGGATTCGATGAAAAGGGTCCTTATGAAGGGTAAATAGAAGTTGACAAAATCACGTTGTGGTTATTCGTAGGTAAGAAAACGTTCTTGCTAGAACCCAATTGCAGCCACGTAAAAGATGCAACAACAATTAGAGGACGTCTAACTTGTTTTTGCAGCGATTGTTCATGTGATGTGATATGGCCAGAAGTTGTGATGAATGATGATTGATATATTGTGATGTATGAGATCATGTTCTTGTAATAGGATTCACGACTTGCATGTCGATGAGTATGACAACCGGCAGGATCCATAGGAGTTGTCTTTATTTTTTGTATGACCTGCGTGTCATTGAAGAACGCCATGTAAATTACTTTACTTTATTGCTAGACGCGTTAGCCATAGAAGTAGAAGTAGTCGTTGGCGTGACAACTTCATGAAGACACGATGATGGAGATCATGATGATGGAGATCATGGTGTCATGCCGGTGACAAGATGATCATGGAGCCCCGAAGATGGAGATCAATGGAGCTATATGATATTGGCCATATCATGTCACTACTATATAATTGCATGTGATGTTTATTATGTTTATGCATCTTGTTTACTTAGAACGACGGTAGTAAATAAGATGATCCGTTACAACAATTTCAAGAAGTGTTCTCCCCTAACTGTGCACCGTTGCTACAGTTCGTCGTTTCGAAGCACCACGTGATGATCGGGTGTGATAGATCCTTACATTCACATACAACGGGTGTAAGACAGTTTTACACATGCAAAACACTTAGGGCTAACTTGACTAGCCTAGCATGTACAGATATGGCCTCGGAACACGGAGACCGAAAGGTCGAACACGAGTCGTATGGAAGATACGATCTACATGAAGATGTTCACTGACGATGACTAGTCCGTCTCACGTGATGATCGGACACGACCTAGTCGACTCGGATCGTGTAACACTTAGATGACTAGAGGGATGTCTAATCTGAGTGGGAGTTCATTGAATAATTTGCTTAGATGAACTTAATTATCATGAACTTAGTCTAAAACCTTTGCAAATATGTCTTGTAGATCAAATGGCCAACGCTCATGTCAACATGATATTCAACGCGTTCCTAGAGAAAACCAAGCTGAAAGATGATGGCAGCAACTATACGGACTGGGTCCGGAACCTGAGGATCATCCTCATAGCTGCAAGGAAACAATATGTCCTAGAAGGACCGCTAGGTGATGCTCCCGTCCCAGAGAACCAAGACGTTATGAACGCTTGGCAGTCTCGTGCTGATGATTACTCCCTCGTTCAGTGCGGCATGCTTTACAGCTTAGAACCGGGGCTCCAAAAGCGTTTTGAGCACCACGGAGCATATGAGATGTTCGAAGAGCTGAAACTAGTTTTCCAAGCTCATGCCCGGGTCGAGAGATATGATGTCTCCGACAAGTTCTATAGTTGTAAGATGGAGGAAAACAGTTCTGTCAGTGAGCACATACTCAAGATGTCTGGGTTGCACAACCGTATGACCCAGCTGAACATTAACCTCCCAGATGAGGCGGTCATTGACAGAATCCTCCAGTCGCTCCCACCAAGCTACAAGAGCTTTGTGATGAACTACAATATGCAGGGGATGGTGAAGACCATTCCTGAAGTATTTTCAATGCTGAAGACAGCAGAGGTTGAAATCAAGAAAGAACATCAAGTGTTGATGGTCAATAAGACCACTAAGTTCAAGAAGGGCAAGGGCAAGAAGAACTTCAAGAAGGACGACAAGGATGTTGCCGCACCCGGTAAGCCAGTTGCCGGGAAGAAGTCAAAGAATGGACCCAAGCCTGAGACTGAGTGCTTTTATTGCAAGGGGAAGGGTCACTAGAAGCTGAACTGCCCCAAATACTTAGCGGATAAGAAGGCCGGCAACACCAAAGGTATATTTGATATACATGTAATTGATGTGTACCTTACCAGTACTCGTAGTAACTCCTGGGTATTTGATACCGGTGCCGTTGCTCATATTTGTAACTCACAGCAGGAGCTGCGGAATAAACGGAGACTGGCGAAGGACGAGGTGACGATGCGCGTCGGGAATGGTTCCAGAGTCGATGTGATCGCCGTCGGCACGCTGCCTCTACATTTACCTACGGGATTAGTTTTGAACCTTAATAATTGTTATTTAGTGCCAAGTTTGAGCATGAACATTGTATCAGGATCTCGTTTAATACGAGATGGCTACTCATTTAAATCCAAGAATAATGGTTGTTCTATTTATATGAGAGATATGTTTTGTGGTCATGCTCCAATGGTCAATGGTTTATTCTTAATGAATCTCGAGCGTAATGTTACACATATTCATAGTGTGAATGCCAAAAGATGTAAAGTTGATAACGATAGTCCCACATACTTGTGGCACTGCCGCCTTGGTCACATTGGTGTCAAGCGCATGAAGAAGCTCCATGCTGATGGACTTTTAGAGTCTCTTGATTATGAATCATTTGACACATGCGAACCATGCCTCATGGGCAAAATGACCAAGACTCCATTCTCCGGAACAATGGAGCGAGCAACCAACTTGTTGGAAATCATACATACCGATGTGTGCGGTCCAATGAGCGTTGAGGCTCGCGGAGGATATCATTATGTTCTCACTCTCACTGATGACTTGAGTAGATATGGGTATGTCTACTTAATGAAACACAAGTCTGAGACCTTTGAAAAGTTCAAGGAATTTCAGAATGAGGTGGAGAATCAACGTGACCAAATGATAAAGTTCCTACGATCAGATCGTGGAGGAGAATAATTAAATCACGAATTTGGTACACACTTAAGGAAATGTGGAATCGTTTCACAACTCATGCCGCCTGGAACACCTCAGCGTAACGGTGTGTCCGAACGTCGTAATCGCACTCTATTAGATATGGTGCGGTCTATGATGTCTCTTACCGATTTACCGCTATCATTTTCGGGATACGCTCTAGAGACAGCTACATTCACTTTAAATAGGGCACCGTCTAAATCCGTTGAGACGACACCGTATGAATTATGGTTTGGGAAGAAACCTAAGCTGTTGTTTCTAAAAGTTTGGGGATGCGATGCTTATGTCAAGAAATTTCAACCTGAAAAGCTTGAACCCAAGTCAGAAAAATGCGTCTTCATAGGATACCCTAAGGGAACCGTTGGGTATACCTTCTACTTAAGATCCGAGGGCAAGATCTTTGTTTCCAAGAACGGATGTTTTCTGGAAAAAGAGTTTCTCTCGAAAGAAGTAAGTGGGAGGAAAGTAGAACTCGATGAAGTACTACCTCTCGAACGGGAAAGTGGTGCAACGCAGGAAAATGTTCCTGTGATGCCCACACCAACTAAAGAGGAAAATAATGATGATGATCAAGGTACTTCAGATCAAGTTGCTACTGAACTTCGTAGGTCCACAAGGACACGTTTCGCACCAGAGTGGTACGGCAACCCTGTCCTGGAAATCATGTTGTTGGACAACGGTGAACCTTCGAACTATGAAGAAACGATGGCGGGCCCAGATTCCAACAAATGGCTTGAAGCCATGAAATCCGAGATAGAATCCATGTATGAAAACAAAGTATGGACTTTGACAGACTTGACCGATGATCGGCGAGCGATAGAAAACAAATGGATTTTTAAGAAGAAGACGGACGCGGATGGTAATGTTACCATCTATAAAGCTTGACTTGTCGCTAAGGGTTATCGACAAGTTCAAGGGATTGACTACGATGAGACATTCTCTCCCGTAGCGAAGCTGAAGTCCGTCCGAATCATGTTAGCAATTGCCGCATACTATGATTATGAGATATGGCAGATGGACGTCAAAACGGCATTCCTTAACGGACATCTTAAGGAAGAGCTGTATATGATGCAGCCGGAAGGTTTTGTCGATCCTAAGAATGCTAACAAAGTATGCAAGCTCCAGCGATCCATTTATGGACTGGTGCAAGCATCTCGGAGTTGGAACATTCGCTTTGATGAGATGATCAAAGTGTTTGGGTTTATGCAGACTTATGGAGAAGCCTGCGTTTACAAGAAAGTGAGTGGGAGCTCTGTAGCATTTCTCATATTATATGTAGATGACATACTCTTGATGGGAAATGATATTGAACATCTCGACAGCATTAAGGCCTACTTGAATAAGTGTTTTTCAATGAAGGACCTTGGAGAAGCTGCTTATATATTAGGCATCAAGATCTATAGAGATAGATCGAGACGCCTCATAGGTCTTTCACAAAGCACATACCTTGATAAGATTTTGAAGAAGTTCAAAATGGATCAGTCCAAGAAGGGGTTCTTGCCTATGTTACAAGGTGTGAGATTGAGCTCGGCTCAGTCCCCGACCACGGCAAAAGATAAAGAAGAGATGAGTGTCATCCCCTATGCTTCAGCCATAGGATCTATTATGTGTGCCATGCTGTGTACCAGACCTGATGTAAACCTTGCCGTAAGTTTGGTAGCAAGGTACCGAAGTAATCCCGGCAAGGAACACTGGACAGCGGTCAAGAATATCCTGAAGTACCTGAAAAGGACAAAGGACATGTTTCTCGTTTATGGAGGTGACAAAGAGCTCGTCGTAAAGGGTTACGTCGACGCTAGCTTCGACACAGATCTGGATGACTCTAAGTCACAAACCAGATATGTGTATATGTTGAATGGTGGAGCAGTAAGCTGGTGCAGCTGCAAGCAGAGCGTCGTGGCGGGATCTACATGTGAAGCGGAATACATGGCAGCCTCGGAGGCAGCGCATGAAGCAATTTGGGTGAAGGAGTTCATCACCGACCTAGGAGTCATACCCAATGCGTCGGGGCCGATCAAACTCTTCTGTGACAACACTGGAGCTATTGCCCTTGCCAAGGAGCCCAGGTTTCACAAGAAGACCAGGCACATCAAACGTCGTTTCAACTCCATCCGTGAAAATGTTCAAGATGGAGACATAGATATTTGCAAAGTACATACAGATCTGAATGTCACAGATCCGTTGACTAAACCTCTCTCGCGAGCAAAACATGATCAACACCAGAACTCTATGGGTGTTCGATTCATCACAATGTAACTAGATTATTGACTCTAGTGCAAGTGGGAGACTGTTGGAAATATGCCCTAGAGGCAATAATAAAAGTGTTATTATATTTCCTTGTTCATGTTAATTGTCTTTTATTCATGCTATAACTGTATTATCCGGAAATCGTAATACACGTGTGAATACATAGACCACAATATGTCCCTAGTGAGCCTCTAGTTGACTAGCTCGTTGTGATCAACAGATAGTCATGGTTTCCTGGCTATGGACATTGGATGTCGTTGATAACGGGATCACATCATTAGGAGAATGATGTGATGGACAAGACCCAATCCTAAGCATAGCATAAGATAGTGTAGTTCGTTTGCTAGAGCTTTTCCAATGTCAAGTATCTCTTCCTTAGACCATGAGATCGTGTAACTCCCGGATACCATAGCAGTGCTTTGGGTGTATCAAACGTCACAACGTAACTGGGTGACTATAAAGGTGCACTACAGGTATCTCCGAAAGTGTCTGTTGGGTTGACACGGATCGAGACTGGGATTTGTACTCCGTATGACGGAGAGGTATCTCTGGGCCCACTCAGTAATGCATCATCATATTGAGCTCAAAGTGACCAAGTGGTTGGTCACGGGATCATGCATTACGGTACGAGTAAAGTGACTTGCCGGTAACGAGACTGAACAAGGTATTGGGATATCGACGATCGAGTCTCGGGCAAGTAACGTATCGATTGACAAAAGGAATTGTATACGAGGTTTGATCGAATCCTCGACATCGTGGTTCAACCGATGAAATCATCGTGGAACATGTGGGAGCCAACATGGGTATCCAGATCCCGCTGTTGGTTATTGATCGGAGAGTAGTCTCGGTCATGTCTGCATGTCTCCCGAACCCGTAGGGTCTACACACTTAAGGTTCGGAGACGCTAGGGTTATTAGGAAGACTTGTATGTGATTACCGAATGATGTTCGGAGTCCCGGATGAGATCCCGGACGTCACGAGGAGTTCCAGAATGGTTCGAAGGTGAAGTTTCATATATGGGAAGTTGTCATACGGACACCGGAAAGTTTCGGGGGCTTATCGGTATTGTACCAGGGCCACCGGAGAGGTTCCGGGGGTCCACCGGGAGGGGCCACCCCTCCCGGAGGGCCACACGGGCCGCAAAGGGGAGGGAGCCAGCCCCTGGAGGGCTGGGCGCGCCCCCCACCTTGGGCCCATGCGCCTAGGGTTGGGGGGGAAACCCTAAGGGGGGCGCCCCCCCTTGCTTGGGGGGAAAGTCCCCCCTCCCTGGCCGCCGCCCCCCCTCTAGATCCCATCTAGAGGGGTCGGCCCCCCTTGCCCCTTCCCCTATAAATAGAGGGGTGAGGGGAGGGCTGCTGTACACATCCAACGGCGCAGCCCCTCCCCTCCCCAACACCTCTCCTCCTCTGTTACGCGCTTGGCGAAGCCCTGTCGGAGTACTGCTGCACCAACATCACCACGCCGTCGTGCTGCCGTTGGAGCAATCTTCCTCAACCTCTCCTTCCTCCTTGCTGGATCAAGACGGAGGAGACGTCGTCCGTTCCGTATGTGTGTTGAATGCGGAGGTGCTGTTCGTTCAGCACTTGGTCATCGGTGATCCGAATCACGACGAGTACGACTCCATCATCACCCTTCCCGTGAACGCTTCTGCACTCGATCTACAAGTGGTATGTAGATGCAAACTCACTCCCTTGACTCGTTGCTTAGATGAACTCATAGATGGATCTTGGTGAAACCGTAGGAAAATTTTTAATTTTCTGCAACGTTCCCCAACACGGGCGGCGGGCGGCAGCCACGTGGCGGCGCACCATTGGCTGGGAGCGGTGGCGGTTTCGTCCGGCGGCGCGCGGACATGTCCGCCGGGCGAGAGGGACGAGTAGACTAGGGTTAGACCGAGAATTTCGGGAGAGGCACACATATTTATAGGTAGAGGGGGCTAGGAGAGTTCAAATGAGGAGCGGTTTTCGCCCACACGATCGTGATCGAATGACCGAGAGCATGGAGGGGGTTTGGATGTGTTATTGGGCCACTTTGGAGGGGTGTTGGGCTGCAACACAAAGAGGCCTTTGCGGTTACCCGATTAACCGTTGGAGTATCAAACGGTCTCCAAATGGCACGAAACTTGACAGGCGGTCTACATGTGGTGTACCAAGGCTGCTTGGCAAACCTCGGTCCATTCCGAGAACGTTTAACACCCGCTCACAACAAGAGACAAAAGGGGAACGCTGGAGGACATAGGAGTGCCGGATTACAAAACGGACAACAGGGAAAAAGCTCGGATGCATGAGACGAACACGTATGCAATGCAATGCAGATGATGACATGGAAAAATGCAACACGCAAGCAAATGACATGGCAAAGACGGCGAATAATCGACAGACACCTGGCGCATCGAATCCGGGGCCTTACAACACTCCTCCACTAACAAGAGATCTCGTCCCGAGATCTTAGGACCGAGACGAAAGGGAAAAAGGGATGAGGTGAAACAAGAACTCAAATGAACAAGCAAAGAATCGAGAGCACTCGAGAAGAAGAGAGGAACGACGAGAACGATGAGAATCGAAAGCTCACGGAATCAGATAGACTCTGAAACCACTCCGGTTAGAACGAGATAAGAAACGAATAAGACCGAAAAGGATTTAGGCAGCACTCCGGCTGAAACATGGAGGAATAGAACACGAGCTTGAGAGGATGGAATGATACTTGCTGAAGACATGAGACAAAACCTCCGGAAGGAATTGAAAAAGTTAAATAAAAAGAACAGAGATGAAAATGACAACTTGTGCCACGAATGAAATAGAAAGCATCTTTAGAAGGAAGGTTTAAATGGAGTTGTTGAGAAAATCAACAACGAAAAGAATAAGCTTGTTGTGGTCTTATAGGTAACATCTCAATATCATAAGGTGATAACCGGCCACAAACGGAAATGATTGGATAGCTTAGAAGAACGAAGAAATTCAAAACTCCAGTTCAAAAGAATACGGAGATTTAATTGCACTTCGAAGGCAAGAAGGAAAGATACTTGAGCTCCTTCGATAAGAATCTTGATGAACACTTGAGGAATGAATTAAATCATGACAACCCACTGTGAAGAACTCCGGAAACAAAAGGATGACGAGATAAAATGAAGGATGAAAGAATAAGATTAAAGCTTGCGGTGATTTAGATGGAGGTTCCAACGAAATGACTGAGGAAATTTGAACTCCGGAAAAGAAAAAAAATGAAAACACTTGGAACTAGAATTTATTCCTCACGAACAAACTCCGAAGGAAGGGATTACTCACTTGGGGAAATGAGAATAAGATTTATTGTATGCTTATCCTTCATCAAATTAAATTGATGACAAGGAATGGATTTTTCATACTACTTATTCTTCTTGGAAAAGGATTAAGGGGGGGTATAGCACAAAACTTGAGAAAGTCTTCATGAACCACCGGTAGGATTGGAAAGAACGAATGAATTAATATGATAATCAAAGAAAAGAATCTGAAAGAACCACCGTTAGAATTCGGAAATGACTGACGAAAGAGAATGAATCACCGGGAAGAATGAGAAGAACAAATATGCTTGAGGGGATTTAGATGCAAAAGAATGAAGAGATAACAAGCTGATTAAAGAACGCTTGAACGAAGCACCGGGATAATTGAATAACGTTAGCTGAAATGTGAGGGCGAAGAATTCTTCTGGAACGATGGCCTCCGGTGAAAAGAAATGGAAAAACAACTTCTGACATACTCCGGATGGGTGAGAGAAGAATATCTGACAAATGGAATAATTCGAGAGGACAACATGAAACTAGAACCACAAATCTTTGCGAGAACAGACAAGATTTAGAGCAAAACTCTTCTTCGGACTTCAAATGACGATGAGAAACACCACCAAAATTACTGAGATACTCCGGAAGAATGAAAAGCGAAGAGGTTGAGGCAACAATGAAAAGAATTTGAAAGCGATCTTGGAGAAGGCATGTGACTGATGAAGTTCATTCTTACATCACACTTGAAAATAATTTGAGAATAACCCCGGGAGAATTAGAAGAGTCGGGTAAGATCCTGGGAAAAGACCTGTGGGTTAGGGCCCACAAAAAGAAAAACACCGTTGGAAAGGATTGTTGAACAGATAGATGAAACCACGGAATAATTGAAATATTTGAATGAGGTGATAACATCGAATTAATTGGAACACGGACGAATCTCCTGAGATGTCTTGAACTCCGGAATGATAGAATGGCAACAGGCGAATGAGCAAAGGGAAATGTTTTAGCTGAGGGAAAGAATACGATCGACAACGAAAAACTTGAATTCGGATCCACCGGAAAGAAAAACGAGACGAACAATGATTAACTAGACGAGAATTCACCGGTTGAAACAATTGAGGAAAGATTGAAGATACTCCGCACGAATGAAACTGACGCTCGAAAGAGACTAACGCTCCGGGAAGAAGAGGGTGGGAGGGTGGGAAAAACAAAGGCGACTTGGAAGGGGAAAACCGATGAATAACTTCAAAAGGAAACACGGTTGAAAGAATGCAAATGCTTCGCACGAGTAGGATGGATACTCGATTACAGACTCCGGTTCCGAGATGAAAAGGGGTGGGCGGGTGGGAAAAGAAAACAACTGAGGATTGAACTTGGCAAAGATGAAGAGGCTCGAGTCAACTTGACGAGAAATGCACCGGATGAAAGAGCTGAGAACCAACGAACGAAAAACCAACCGCGTGAACCTAAAGAAAAATTTGAATGGGAAGAGGAGTAATTCAAAACACCTACGTCAAGATTCCTCACCAAAGCAACGAAGGGGCTGAGGAGTAAAAAGAATTCCTACTCTCTGATATAACTAGACTCAGAAATCAGTATTCTTCTAGACTCAACAACGGCCAAACTACACGATCAATCAAGGGGGCTCCTAGGGTCGGTCGAGGCTTTGATACCAACTTGTCACGCCCAAGATGCGACCCTATCCTAATGGAACTCGAAGGTCCCACCAAGGATAGAAGCGCATCTTGAAGACGCTTTTGCAAGGTGGATATCATTACATCAACATTACATAATAGATGGGGATACATACATAAGGCATACAATGCCACACGAATACAACAACATCTTACATAAGAGCACCATCTGACTACGGATGAAACACAAACGGAAACTCAAACGACATCCACCCTGCTAGCCCAGGCTGCCGACCTGGAACCTATCCCCTGATCGAAGAAGAAGCAGAAGAAGAACTCCAAGACAAGCAAACATCACTCTCGCGTCATGATCATCACATAACCTGTACCTGCAACTGTTGTTGTAGTAATCAGTGAGCCACGAGGACTCAGCAATCCCATTACCATGGGTATCAAGACTAGCAAAGCTTAATGGGAAAGGAAGGGGTAAAGTGGTGAGGTTGCAGCAGCGACTAAGCATGATATGGTGGCTAACATACACAAATGAGAGCGAGAAGAGAAGCAAAGGAACGGTCGTGAAGCTAGCAATGATCAAGAGGTGATCCTGAACTCCTACTTACGTCAAACATAACCCAAAGACCGTGTTCACTTCCCGGAGTCCGCCGAGAAGGGACCATCACGGCTACACACGCGGTTGATGCATTTTAATTCGGATCTGGTGTCAAGTTATCTACAACCGGACATTGACAAATTCCCATCTGCCACATAACCGCGGGCACGACTTTCGAAAGATAATACCCTGCAGGGGTGTCCCAACTTAGCCCATGATAAGCTCTCGCGATCAACGAAGGATATTCCTTCTCCCAGGAAGACCCGATCAGTCTCGGAATCCTGGTTTACAAGACATTTCGACAATGGTAAAACAAGACCGGCAAGACCGCCTGATGCGCCAACAATCCCGATAGGAGCTGCACATATCTCGTTCTTAGGGAAACACTGGATGAGCAATCCATACAACTAAAACCAGACCTCAAGTTTCCCTGAGGGGGCGCTGCAAAAGGCTCTAGTTCGGACCAACACTTAGACAAGCATTGGCCCGGGGGGGGGGCTAAAATAAAGATGACCCTCGAGAGAGCGACTCCCAAGGGAAAAGTAGGTGGTGGTGAGGCAAATGGTAAAACCAAGGTTGGGCCTTGCTGGAGGAGTTTTATTCAAAGCGAACTGTCAAGGGGATCCCATAAATCACCCAACCGCGTTAGGGACGCAAAATCCGAGAACATAATACCGATATGATGGAAACTAGGGCGGCAAGAGTGGAACAAAACACCAGGCATCTGAGCCTTCCACCTTTTACCAAATATATAGATGCATTAATAATATAAGAGATATTGTGATATCCCAACATAATCCTGTCCACCATGGAGCAATCTTCAACTTCACCTGCAACTAACAACGCTATAAGAGGGGCTGAGCAAAGCGGTAACATAGCCAAACAACGGTTTGCTAGGAAGGGTGAAAAAGGTTAGAGGCTGACATGGCAATTTGGGAGGCTTGAAGAGCAAGCGATAGGTAGCGCAGCATAGCGATAGAACGAAGCAACTAGCATAGAAATGATAGTAGTGAGATCCAGGGTAGCGGTCATCTTGCCTGAAATCCTGCTAAGAAGAAGAACGAGTCCATGAAGAATATGAAGCCACGAAGACGAACCAAGCGTAGACGAACGAATCCTCACGATCGCAACGAAACGGGAACTATCGAGAAGAAGCACACAACAAGGTAAACAAACCACACATGAACAAGACATGATGATCGACCAAGCATGATGCATGACAAAACTAGATGAAGCTACTCATGGCAAGAGATGATGCAAACAAGAACAACACATCAAAGCAAGGTTAAATGAGGCCGGAAACAACATATAACAATTCCGGTAAGTCCTCATATGCAAGTTTCAAAGTTGGTCCAGATCTGAATAAACCTTATGTTCAAGTTATTAAACAGCAAGTTAAGATGCACCAGGATGATCTACACGAGATTCTAGTCAAGTTACATATAAAGTTCATTTAATTCGGAGCTACGGCCTAGAAGATATGAGCAAAACAAGTTAAACATGGCATTGATGCAAAATGCATACAAACATCAAGAAAACACTTCAAAACAAGGATGCAACATGATAAGATGATACTACATGCAATTCTAAGCAAGTTTCATATAGAGCACACTCAAAACGGATCAACGGTTCAACACATACACTATACAAGCTGTCCAAAACAGCAATTAGGCAACTTGCAAGCATTAAAACAATATGCTACATCACCTCAACATAATAACAAAAGGCATGGGCATGAAGTACAGGTAAAGCATGACAAAACATGAACACTGAGCTATCTCCAGAAATCACTAGAGCATGCTCAAAAGGACATGGAAATATTGCAAATAATAACAGTTTCAGGCTTAGCAGAAATAACATCAGGTTGCAATGTTTAGAGCTATCAAACAACATGTTACAGGAACTTAACATGGCAAACAAAGGCATGACATGAATCTACTAAACTCATATAACAAAAGTCCCTTACTGACCATGAGCCAAAAAGGATCAGAAGATATGATGGCACCCATGTAAACATAGCAAGTTATATGACAGATTCAAACATGGTAGGAACAACAATAAGTAGGCATGTGGGTGAGCTTGTACCACTCACCTAATAGTAATACATGGCATGGAAATGTGACCAACAGTAAGAATACATGTTTATGAAGCTAAGCATGGCAAGATCAAGTTCATAGGGTGCATGGATCACTAGAAACAATCATGGCAACATTGAACTTAATGTTAACAGGCTGACAGCAACATTATTTAGCAATTTGAGAGCAAGATTACAACAAGCTACAGCAGGCTATAAATGCAACCAGGGGCATGAATGGATAGAGCATGGCATGTGTAAAAAAACATCCTTAGTGAACATCTCCAGATTATGCATATAAAGACTTGTAGCAGCAGGTTTACATAGCATCAAGATATAGCAGAAACAGTTTAGCAAAACAGCAACAACAAGTACCCTACTTAACAAGCTCGATGCACTCACTACAAGACCCACAAAAATACATGGATGGCACCACTGTGAAGATGGCATGACATTGTTCAAAACACATGTAGGGCTCAAGTTCATAAGATGCACACATCAAATGCAACAAAAATGACAAATCATCAAGTTATAACAGTTTCAGCAGGTTAACATCATATAGCACTCTTGCAACGATGATTAGGGCATCAAGATGAACTCTAACAAAGATGGCACAATGGAACAAAATGAAGAGCACATCATGATGAACAATTTGATATATTACATGCACGAATGGAGCAGTATGCATGGAGATATGGCATGTCAAACATGGCACCAGAATGCAAAATATTTAGGGACGGAAATTTTGGAGGTCAACCTCGTGGAAAAGTGGATCTCGCTGTACGGGGACGGAGGGGTACGGGACGGGTCTGCCGTTTCGATGGAGGGCGAGGCGGTCCAGGGACGGCGCGGTGCAGATCAGCGATGAGGAGCTCCGGCGAGTCCGTGGCGGCCGGAGCGAGCGGGAAGGCTGCCGAAAGAGGCCGGGGCCGACCAGATCCGGTCCGGCTCGGCCAGATCTGCGGTAGGGCGAGCTGGAGGCGGCTGGCGGCGACGAAGGAGGCAGCGGCGAGCTCGTGGACGACAATGAGGCGGGGCGGGCGGCGAACACCGGCCATCAAAGGCGGAGGCGGAGACGGAGCCCGCTGGCGGCCGAGAGTGCGGGGCATCTCGGGTGCGGAGCTCGAGGATCCGGCGGGCACGAAGCTCGGCGACCGGAGCAACGAGCGGCGGCGGAACACGACGCCGGCGAGGCGGAGGCGCGCCGGCGGCGGGCGCTGGATCCTGGCGGCCGCGGCGGAGATGGGCCCGCGGGGGCCGACTGCGGGCCGACCGGGCGGCGGGCGGCGGGCGGCGGCCACGTGGCGGCGCGCCATTGGCTGGGAGCAGCAGCAGGTTTCATCCGGAGGCGCACAGACATGTCCGCCGGGTGAGAGGGACGAGTGGACTAGGGTTAGACCGAGAATTTCGGGAGAGGCACACATATTTATAGGTAGAGGGAGCTAGGAGAGTTGAAATGAGGAGCGGTTTTCGCCCACACGATCGTGATCGAACGATCGAGAGCATGGAGCGGGTTTGGATGGGTTATTGGGCCACTTTGGAGGGGTGTTGGGCTGCAACACAAAGAGGCCTTTGCGGTTACCCGGTTAACCATTGGAGTATCAAACGGTCTCCAAATGGCACGAAACTTGACAGGCGGTCTACATGTGGTGTACCGAGGCCGCTTGGCAAACCTCGGTCCATTCCGAGAACGTTTAACACCCGCTCACAACAAGATACAAAAGGGGAACACCGGAGGACATAGGAGTGCCGGATTACAAAACGGACAACGGGGAAAAAGATCGGATGCATGAGACGAACACGTATGCAATGCAATGCACATGATGACATGGCAAAATGCAACACGCAAGCAAATAACATGGCAATGACGGTGAATAACCGACAGACACCTGGCGCATCGAATCCGGGGCGTTACAACCAATGAGGTAATGCAACACCAGTTTCCAGAAGGGTTTAAACCTGCAAACATCGAGCTGTATGATGGTACGACGGATCCGGCCGTCTGGATCGAGGATTTTCTTCTCCACATTCATATGGCTCGTGGAGATGACCTTCACGCCATTAACTATCTTCCTCTAAAGCTGAAAGGACCAACACGACACTGGCTGAACAACCTCCCAGAGAACTCCATTGGAAGCTGGGAAGATTTAGAGGACACTTTTCAGGCCAACTTCCATGGCACTTATGTCACCGGATGCTGATGACCTCATTCACATAATCCAGCAACTCGGCGAATCATCTCACAAGCTTTGGAATCAATACCTAACTAAAAAGAACCAAACTGTGGACTGTCCGGACGGCGAAGCCTTAGCGGCCTTCAAACATAGCGTCCATGACGAATGGCTCGCCCGACACCGCGGGCAGGAAAAGCCGAAGACCATGGCAGCTTTAACTGCACTCATGACCCATTTATGTGCGGGTGAAGATAGCTAGTTGGCTCGTAGAAACAACAACTCTGGCGAGCCAGACACTTTTGAGGCCAGGGACGGCAATGGTAAACCACGCCGCAATAAAAAAAACGTCGAAGCAATAACAACGACGCAGGTGACATGGCAGTCAATGCCGGATTCAGTGGTTCTAAACCCGGTCAACGGAATAAACCCTTTTAAGGCAACAGGGACGGTCCATACAACTTGGACAAAATCCTTGAGAGGCCCTGTCAGATTCATGGCACACCCGATAAGCCTGCAAACCACACCAACAGAAACTGTTTGGTTTTCACACAGGCCGGGAAGATAAACCCTGAACACAAGGGAAGGGACCTCCAGGTGAGGACGATGATGAGCCCCGACAGCCAAACACCGGGGGACAAAAGCAGTTTCCCCTGAAGTGAAAACAGTGAACATGATCTATGTCACTCACATTCCCAAAAGGGAGCGCAAGCGTGCACTAAGGGACGTCTATGCCATAGAGCCTATCACCCCAAAATTCAATCCACGGGCAGCATGTCCGATCACCTTTGATCGCAAGGACCACCCAACCAATATCTGTCACGAGTGTTCGGCCGCCCTGGTACTCGATTCAATCATCGACGGATACCATCTCACTAGAGTCCTTATGGGCGGCGGTAGCAGCCTCAACTTGATTTATCAAGACACTGTCCGCAAGTTGGGCATCGACCCATCAAGAATCAAGCCTAGTAACACCACCTTTAAAGGAGTGATACCCGGCGTGGAAGCCCGTTGTACGGGCTCATTAACACTGGAGGTAGTATTGGGCTCCCAACAATTTCTGAAGTGAAGAACTGATCTTTGACATCGTCCCCTTTTGCAGTGGTTATCACGCACTACTCGGATGAACTGCTTTCGCTCGCTTTAATGCAGTCCTGCATTATGCTTATTTAAAGCTTAAAATGCCCGGACCTTGTGGCATTATCACAGTCAATGGAAACATGGAGCGCTCCCTCCGTATTGAAGAGCACACCGCGGCCCTTGCAGCCGAGGTGTACGGCAGCCTTATCAAGCCAAATAAATCATCAGATATTAAAACCGATGACATCTCCAAATGAGTCCGGTCCGCACTGCACTGCGATGATTCGATGGATCCAGACCTCGATTAGCAGCTTGGCCTCCGCCGACTGCCCTATAAGGTTGCAGCTTACGTATCGCGTGTACATAACTACATACTCAAAATACCTTGGGAACATCGGAGGCACACTGCGTAAACAATCCACAGTATGGCTTGACCCTATTTGGACATTATACACCTTTTCATTGCAGGTTCATTAAGAGCTCTATCCGCTGTATGGTTGCATCAGGGACCCTTTCAAGGCTGGTTTTCCCCTCCTTTATGGACAACCATAAAATACCCCTGTTAAAGGATTCGTTGCTAAGGAGAAACAACTCAGATGTGCGGCAGGGCATCACTGGAGTTTTTGAACCATTACTTTTAGGCCCTGTGCTAGACTTTCCCTTATGTAAATTTTTAGGCATGTAACATGACCTTTATATTTATGGCATTATCTGTCGAAACACGCCTCAACATACTGATAAGGATATAAAGGAAGCGGATGATACCCCTTTTTTTGGGTTTTTTGACTTATCATCCATATTCCCTCCTTGCTTTCGACTGACGTTCATGCTTCGGCATGGCCTTTATACCAGGGGCTGTATTCGGCCCCGCAAACTCTTAAGTCCGAACACCTATAGGGAACTCTTCGGCGTCCCGGATATTGCACTATATGCATCAACTCTGAATCATGTCTTTGGTCTATAGTTGGGTTGACCGGCTCCTGTGTTTACCACCTTACGTTCCGCAAGTTCGGCTAAGGTAGTAAAGGGAGAACTATTGTGATTGTATTTTCGGTTCGTCCGGTCAAGTACCTTAGTAGAGAAAGCCAAAAACTAGTTGTCATGATATGTGAGAGCTGGTCAGCAATCCGGTGACTTAGTGTCATACTACGAATCGTTCGCGATTCATGCCATGTTATACGAGGGGTTGGGATCCGACCAAGCCGTGTTGCAAAGGTACCGCACTCCGGATTGCCGTTCACGCAACAGGGGCTAGTACTTAACCCCACCAATGGACTCCTATGGCTAAGTGAGGATAATAAAGCCGCATAGTCTGATTGCCTAGTTCATCTAGCTGACACCTACTCCACTTACCAAGACGTTGGATAAAGAGCGGACACGCGTTTGTGAACACCCCAAAAATACTTTCACGGGGGCGAAAGCCGACGACTGGCAATCTTCACATACAAAACGACCGAACAGGAGGATAAACTGACCAAATCATAAGGTGCAAGCATAAATATTTAACATCATGAGTTCATTACATGGTCTTTACAAACCAAACCCTACTACTCAAATATGACATCCTTTGAACCTTGGCCTTCTACAATTCGGGCTCCCTCCAGGACCTCGCCAAAGTACCTCTCCGGCCTTCGGTGATCCTTGACTTTAGGCGGCCCTGCGGTGGCAATTTCGGTGGCCTTCATCTTCGCCCATTGCACCTCACTACTGCAGGATGCTGCTAACGCGACACTACAATCAGAGACCCTTCGACGAAGCTGTGTGTGATGCAATAATTGCAAACGGTGGTGCAAAAGAACCGTCAAAAAAGGTGCAAAACGTTTGTGATGGTGGAGCCATCAAACACATTTCGGATTTTAGTTGCGTGTGCGATGCAGGGCATACGGTTCAGTTTAATGAACTGTTTGCAATGAGGCGGAACAAAAGAAACGGGCAACTAGATGAAGGCATGTGCGATATACAATATACGGTTCACTTGGATGAACTGTTTGTGATGAGGAGGAACAATAGAAACGAGCAGCTAGATAAAGGTGTGTGCGATTGAGGGCATACACTTCAGAATGATTAACTGTTTGCGATTAGGCAACATAACAGAAACGGGTCAGCCAGATCAAAGTGTCTGCGATTATTAGCAACAAAAAAAGTGTCTGCGATTGATGGCATACACTTCACATGGATGAACTATTTGCGATTAGCCACAAAAAATTGAAATAGTTAGATAGATCAACGCGTGTGCGCTACATGGGCCCACACATTCTAATTAAAAGAAGCGTGCGTGATTTTACTAACGAGTGTGCACGGTTGTTGGAACAAGACGTGTGCTGACATTGCCTATTGCGGTGCATCCTATGGTGCAAACGCCACTTACGTGGCCGAGAAGGCGTACGTGCCCACGTTACGCCTTTCAGGAATAGTGCCGCACTTATAACCATCAGTAAATTCTGAGCCTATGTCCTACCACATTCCAAATTGCAAACCTGTTCACACCGATCAAAACAAAAACGGTTTCCCACTTAGGATCGTATTAGTAGTCGGTTATAAATCTACTACTCCAAGATGACTGCACATTCCTCCTCAACTCCTCATCCACAAAAACAAACAAGTCATTCATCATTGTTCCCTTGCGTCTGCCATGGCCAGTGTGAGTTTTGGGTCAAGAAATTCCCACCAGGGAGATGCGAGCATGGAAGCGGAAGCACGAGAGATGTGTCGCCTCGCCGCGAAAGCAGCCGGCATGTCCCGCCGCGTGGCCGTAGCAGCACAGAGGTACAGCCGCACCGCCGAAGCAGCACGGAGGTCCCGCCGCGCCGTCAATGCAGTAGACTGGTCCGGCCACGCCGTGAAAGTAGAAGAGATGTCCCGCCATGTCGCGAGTGCAGCAGAGATGTCCTCGCACACCGCGGCGGCCTGGGAGAATGTCTCGTGGGCAGGCGAGGACTCTTACAGGCGCATGCATGCGATCGTCCATAGCCAGATGGATCAGATCTTCGGCTTGGCTAGGTTGCAGGACGACATGAAAGCCTCTTTTGAATGGGCTACCTACGTCATCTGGCAACTAAATGAGAGCAATGTGAAGCTCCGGCCTGAGCGCGACCTGCTGAGGGTGAAGATCGCCAGAAGTTTGGAGCAGCAGGAGGAGACCACTGCCTTGTTGAAGAGGACCGGGGTCATCGTCGAGAAACTTATGGATGAGAATTCCATGCTGTGCATCGAGCGCAGAAGGCTGGTGGAGGAATCTGTGGATGCTCTCAAGCAGCATCTTGAGGACAAGAAAGAGCTCATCGCCGCTCGCCCTGGAGACTAGTTCCCGCAGCCTGCAGTGAATTCCCGGAAGGGTTTAAACCCATGAATATCGAATCATATGATGGGACAACAGACCCCGTGGTATGGATCAAGGATTTTCTTCTTCACATTTATATGGCACGCGGCGATGATCTACACGCCATCAAATACCTCCCATTAAAATTAAAGGGACCAGCGTGGCACTGGTTAAACAGCCTCCCTGAGAACTCCATTGGCAGCTAGGAAGACCTGGAAGATGACTTTCGTGATAACTTCCAAGGTACATACGTCCGGCCACCAGATGCCGATGACTTAAGTCACATCATCTTGCAGCCCAGAGAGTCAGCCAGGAAGCTCTGGACTAGGTTCTTAATTAAAAAGAATCAAATTGTCGATTGTCCGGACGCCGAAGCCCTTGCCGCCTTCAAACACAACATCCAGGATGAGTGGCTCGCCCGCCACCTCGGTCAAGAAAAAACAAAATCCATGGCAGCCCTTACCGCTCTAATGACCCGCTTTTGCGCGAGCTCGCTGGTAGAAGCAACAGCGCCAGCGACCCGGGCACTTCAGAAATTCGAGACGGCAACGGCAAGCCACGACACAATAAACACAAGAGTCGAAATAATAATGAAAGAACGCAAGACATGGCAGTCAACGACGGATTCAGCAGCTCCAAACCCGGTCAACGGAAGAAGCCATTCAAGGCAAATAGAGATGGACCATCCAATCTGGACAAGATACTAGATCGGCCCTGCCAGATTCATGGCACCCCCAATAAACCAGCTACTAACACCAACAAAAGTTGTTGGGTCTTCAAACAAGCTGGCAAGCTTAATGCCGAACACCAGGGGAAGGGGCCGACCAGTGATAGCGATAATGAAGAGACTCGCCCGCCGAATACAGGGGGTCAGAAACAATTTCCCCCCGAAGTAAAAACCGTAAACATGGTATACGTGACGCACACCCCTACAGGGGAGCACAACACGCTATCGGACGCACATGCCATAGAGCTGGTCCCCCCAAAACTTAGCTACAGCCGTCCCAAAGGTTCGGCAGCTCTGATCATCAATCCAATCATCGATGGGTTCCATCTCATGAAGGTCCTTATGGACGGCGGCAGTAGCCTTAATCTACTCTACCAAGACACTGTCCGCAAAATGGGCATCAATCCTTCAAGAATCAGGCCCACTACAACTACCCTCAAGGGAGCAGTACCCGGCGTAGAAGCTCACTACACGGGCTCCATCACATTGGAAGTCGTCTTCGGTTTGCCGAACAACTTCCAAAGAGAAGGCTTGACCTTTGACATTATCCCGCTCCGCGGTAGCTACCATGCACTTCTGGGGCGCACCGCTTTTGCTCGTTTCAATGCGGTCCCACTCTCGATGCCCGCGCAAAACTTACGATGCCCAATCCACGCGGCGTCATAACAATAAATGGAAATACGGAACACTCCCTCCGTTCAGAGGATCATACTACGGCTATCTCAGCTAAAGCACAAAGCGGCCTCATCAAGCCGCATATCTCATTGGCCATTAAGCCACCAGTTTCTATTAAATGGAACCGATTGATTTCAGAGCTGGATTAGCAGTTTGGCCTCCGTTGTTCGCCTCATGTACCTGTGAAGTTTGTACTGTGCATACATAATGACGTACTTAAAGTACCCTGGTCATCGATGGAGGCACAATATGGACAGGCCTACAAGCACTCCGATAACCTCCTTTTCTTTTCTAAATATTTTTTATCTTTTACCACAGGTGGCTCAACATTTGGTCATCTCATGGACTCTTTCGGAGTTCAACACTTACCCGAAGGCTATTCCTGTTAAGGAGCCCTCTCACCAGGTCAAGGCGGCGCAGACGTGCGACAGGAGGTCCAAACAATTTTTCGTAGACCGCACTCTCTATTTCGAGCCTGTAAAGTGCCTTCTCCCTCGGCCTTCGACCACCGGCATCTCAAATAGCTGGAGTCGGGGCGTTATTATCTGTAAAACGGCAGTTGACATATCAATCAGGGTCCAATGAGCATGATCCGTATTCAGTATTCGCTCTTTCTAAGAACTAAACTTTTGCTTCTCTGATTGTCTCACACACACACAGCTTGGCATAAATTGCCAGGGGCTCAATATGGGAACGAAAGAATTGCCGGCAAGTCCGAACAACATTATAGAGCACTTCGGCATCACGAGTTTGGCCTTATATGCATCAGCTCTGAATCATGTCATTGGTCAATAGTTGGGTTGCCCAGCTCCTGTGCTTACTACCTTACGTTCCGCCCTATCGGCTAGTGTAGTAAAGGGAGAACTACTGTGATTGTGCCCTGGTTTATCCGGATGAGCAACTCAGTAGAGAAAGCCGAAAACAGACTGTCATGATGCAATGAGAGCTGGTCAACCACTCGATGACTTATCAGAATCTTTAGCGATTCCTTCAGTATTACACGAAGGACCATTCTTCTGGTCACCTATGTAACGCACCGTTTTTTGGATAACTATGTACATACCAGGGGCTATATCGTAGACCCACCATCAAACTCCTATGGCTAAGTGAAAGTGTTAAAGCCCTATAGTCCGATGCCTGGTTCGCCGCATTAACACCTCCTTCATGGACCAAGACGTTGGGTCAAGAGTGATCAAGTGCTTTTCCAAACACCCCCGTATTTCATGCGAGGGGGCTAAAGCCGACGACTGGAAAACTTTCAAAATACAAAAAGGCCACACAGGAGGAGCCAAAAAAATTTAGGCATAGCCTTAAAATATTATAATATTGTTGTTACAATTGCAATACATTTTACTCGAATATCATATCTTTCGAGCACTGACCCTCTATCAAGCGAGCACCCTCTAAGACATCCTCGAAATAATGCTCTGGTGTATGATGGTCCTTGCCCTTGGGTGGACTTCTCACTGCAACATCGGTGGCCTTCATCTTCGCCCAGTATGTCTTGACACGGGCAAAGGCAACCCGTGCACCTTCAATGCACGTTGACCGCTTAACGGCATCGATACGCGGCACCGCATCAGCAAGTCGCCGCACCAAACCAAAATAACTATCCGGAAATGGCTCGGTCGGCCACAGCCAGACCACGACGTCCTTCATGGCACATCCACATATCTTGTGGAGCTCGGCCCATTGGGCCATCTATTCGTTCAGCAACAGCGGACGCTTTGGCATGCTAAATTGCAACCAGAAAAGCTTTTCCATTGCATGTCCTTCTTGTGCTTGGAAAAACTGCATCGCATCAGAGACACTCTTCAACAAGTCCAAACATGCGTCTGGAAAACTCCACACTTGATTAAGCGGGGCATAATTCGGATTTCTGAACTTAGTTTGTAATAAAAAGGGCTTACCAGCCGCGATCTCCCCAGCTTGCCGGATCTCCTCCTGAGCCGCTCTAGACTCGGACCGTGTTTCTCTCGCCACTCGTAAGGCCTTGTCGAGATCAGCTGTTCTGGATTTATTATCCTTCTTGATAAATTGGCAGCGGCTAGCGGCATCCTTTAGCTCAAGCGCCATCATAGATATTCTCTCCTCGTATTGGTGCCGAGCAGCCTGTTCGGCCTTTAACTCGGCAGATGCCTTGTCAGCAGCCGCATTACTCATCCTGGCCTGCTCCTTGGCCCAGGCAAGCTCAGCCCGAAGGGTCTCAACTACGGAGGCACTATCTACAGCTATGCATATCTCAGTATACAATTCTCAGCGTCATGCTTATATTATAAAATGCTTGCATATACTAACTGCCCCGAAGACATACCTTGTGCCTCGTTGAGCCGCCTGTTAATAAGCATGATGTCATCATCCGCCACATCAAGCTTCTGCTGCAGATGTGCAACCTCTAGAGTTCGGGCAGTCGCCAGGGAGGTAGCAACCTGTGTTCCAATTAGTCAGATATTTTCCTGGGCATATCTTTTTTGATCCTATGATCGTCTCCCTTTGGAAGCCAATCAGAGTCTTAGGGGCTACTATCTATACACAGGCGCGTTTTGCGTTTATAGCATAATTGAATGTATTATATTACGTACCTCGAAGCCTCTTAGCAGGCCCATGAAGGCTTCATTCAATCCGCATTTCGCGGACAGAATCCTCTCAATCACCGTACCCATCAAGGTACGATATTCCTCTGAGACGGACGAATCTCGCAACATGCCCATTAGGGTATCCAGCGCTTCCAGATTCCTGGAAGCAGCTATGGGAGTACGGAATCCCTTTGAAAGGGTACGTTTGCTTGACCCTAGAGTCATCTCCGGGTGTAAATCGGATAGTCCGGGGCCTTTATTGTTGGTCCCCATAGGGGCCGCACACCCCGGACCCCGAGCGGCTGAAGTATCACCTTCAGGCCTAGTCTTCATTGTCCCTTGCATCACTTGTTGATCTAGAGAGATCCTCCATGACGACACCTCGGAGTCGTCTGCCCTATTGGGCAAAGAAGTCTATGGAGGCGTCTCTCTTTCCATCATCTCCAGAAGAAGATCCACTGAGGAGGAGGAATGTTGAGGAAGGCTGCAGGTCGGACTGCAAACATATATTTTAAATATTACCCTTGCAAACACGAAAGAACGGGATATGTTTAAAATGCCTCCGTTCGCTTACAATTCGGCTAAAGGCATGTCCTTAGGGAGAAACTGCATGACGATGTCGCCTCCCGAACCAGAACCGCCCGATAGGGATATCTTCCCTCGCTTAGAAGCCTTCATCTTCAAGTCTTCGGAGGCAGCCCTCTTCTTCCCGTAGGGAGAAGGGATTTCAGCTTCTCCTTCCCTTTCATCTTCGAAGGAGGGAGTTCCAGTCTCCCTGGTCAAAATGTCTGGTGTACCTCTAGAATGGGGGCCACCCTGGGCCTCCGTGTACTCCTTCTCGTCTTCCTCCGCTGGCACTTGGTATGGTGCCGGAACCAGCATCCTTGTTAACACTGGATCAGCTGGGTCTTCGGGAAGAGGGGCCGAACACCTGATTCTCACCGCCTTCTTTATCCAGCCCTGGCCGGATATGGTTCCCTTAGTATATTGCTGCGAGATATTTAAACCAAGCTATGTTCCGGAGTAGAATGCTTACCGAGGTATCCGGATGGTTGCAGTCAAAGCGAATGTCGTCTGTTGTGTTCGGCCACTATTTTCATGCCCCAAAGAATAACTTCCACATTCCTCTGTGCGTTGTGCTGAAGAAGTGCTGAAGGGTCTCTGGTCCTTTGATACGTCTCCGTCGTATCTACTTTTCCAAACACTTTTGCCCTTGTTTTGGAATCTAACTTATATGATTTGAATGGAACTAACCCGGACTGATGCTGTTTTCAGCAGAATTGCCATGGTGTTGTTTTATGTGCAGAAAACAAAAATTCTTGGAATGACCTGAAACTCCACGGAATATCTTAGAATAAATAATAAAAAATCCTCTCCAAAGATGAAGACCAGGGGGCCCACACCCTGTCCATGAGGGTGGGGGGCGCGCCACTCCCCCCTGGGCGCGCCCCCTACCTCGTGGGCCCCCTGGTGGCCCTCCGACGCCAACTCCAACTCCATATATTGGCTTTCGGGGAGAAAAAAATCGGGGAGAAAGTTTCATCGCGTTTTACGATATGGAGCTGCCGCCAAGCCCTAATCTCTCTCTGCAGGGCTGATCTGGAGTCCGTTCGGGGCTTCGGAGAGGGGGATTCGTCACCGTCGTCATCATCAACCATCCTCCATCACCAATTTCATGATGCTCACCGCCATGCGTGAGTAATTGCATCGTAGGCCCTGTGGACGGTGATGGGTTGGATGAGATTTATCATGTAATCGAGTTAGTTTTGTTAGGGTTTGATCCCTAGTATCCATTATGTTCTGAGATTGATGTTGCTATGACTTTGCTATGCTTAATGCTTGTCACTAGGGGCCGAGTGCCATGATTTCAGATCTGAACCTATTATGTTTTCATGAATATATGTGTGTTCTAGATCCTACCTTGCAAGTCTATAGTCACCTACTATGTGTTATGACCCAGCAACCCCAAAGTGACAATAATCGGGACCACTCCCGGTGATGACCGTAGTTTGAGGAGTTCATGTATTCACTATGTGCTAATGCTTTGTTCCGGTTCTCTATTAAAAGGAGGCCTTAATATCCCTTAGTTTCCAATAGGACCCCGCTGCCACGGGAGGGTAGGACAAAAGATGTCATGCAAGTTCTTTTCCATAAGCATGTATGACTATATACGGAATACCTGCCTACATTACATTGATGAACTGGAGCTAGTTCTGTGTCACCCTATGTTATGACTGTTACATGATGAACCACATCCAGCATAATTATCCATCGCTAATCCGGTGCCTACGAGTTTTCCATATACTGGTTCTCGCTTATTTACTTTTCCTTTGCTACTGTTACAATCACTACAAAAATACCAAAATCATTACTTTTGATGTCTTTACTTTGTTACCGTTACCACCACTATCATATTACTTTTCTACTAAACACTTTGCTGTAGATACTAAGTTTCCAGGTGTGGTTGAATTGACAACTCAGCTGCTAATACTTGAGAATATTCTTTGGCTCCCCTTGTGTCGAATCAATAAATTTGGGTTGAATACTCTACCCTCGAAAACTGTTGCGATCCCCTATACTTGTGGGTTATCAAGACCTTTTTCTGGCGCCGTTGCCGGGGAGCATAGCTCTATTCTTTGAGTCACTTGGGATTTATATCTGCTGGACACTATGAAGAACTTGAAAGATGATCGAACTACTATTTTGCCCTCAACTACGAGGGGAGGTAAGGGATTGCCATCTAGCCTTGCACTAGATTCTCCTTCTGTTATGAGTAAGTTTGCGACACCTAAACCTACTACTGCTATTGATTCTGATATGTCGCATGTTATTGATGATGCCACTTCTGCTATGCATGATACTTATGATGAAACTACTTCTATGCTTGATACTACTGTGCCACTTGGTGAATATCTTGATGAGCAAATTGCTAGGTCTAGAGAAAGAGAAATTATTGAACCTGAACACGATGATGTGAGTGATGATGAACCTATGCCTTCTATTCCCGAGGGTTATCTTTTTAATGCTGAATCTTTTGAAGCTGTTGTAGCTTGCCAGGATAGTCTTGAACGTAAGAGGTTGCTAATTAAGTGGAGTAAAGAATCTTTTAGAGGTAGGATGAGACCCGACCCTGCTTTTGCTACTTCACCTATCTGTATTCCTGATCATGATTATTATGATATTTCTGTCGATCTAGATATAATTACTTTGGTTGAATCTGATCCTTTTTATGGCTATGAATCTTAAACTGTTGTGGCACATCTTCGTAAGTTAGATGATATAGCTGCCCTGTTTACTAATAATCTGAGATTGCGCCACCTTTATTTACTTCAAATATTTCCGTTCTCATTAAAGGGTGATGCTAAGAAATGGTTTAATTCTCTTGATCCTAGTTGTGTGCAAAGTCCCCAGGATATGATTTATTACTTCTCTGCTAAATATTTCCCTACTCACAAGAAACAAGCTGCTTTGAGGGAAATATACAATTTTGTGCAAATTGAAGAAGAGAGTCCCCCACAAGCTTGGGGGAGGTTTCTCAAGTTACTTAATGGTTTGCGTGATCATCCTCTTAAGAAACCTGAAATATTTGATATCTTTTATAATGGACTAACTGATGCTTCTAGAGATTACCTGGATAGTTGTGCTGGTTCTGTTTTCAGGGAAAGAACACCGGATGACGCTGAAATTTTATTGAATAATATGTTGGAAAATGAAAATAATTGGGCACCTCCTGAGCCAACTCCTGAGCCAACTCCTGAGCCAGCTCCTGAGCCAATTACTGAGCCTATTCCTAAACCAACTCCGAGGAAGAGAGGTGTTCTATTTCTCAGTCCCGAAGATATGCAAGAGGCAAAGAAATCTATGAAAGAAAAAGGTATTAAATCTGAAGATGTTAAGAATTTACCTCCTATTGAAGAAATACATGGTCTTAATTTACCGCCTGTTGAAGAAGTATATGATCTCAATTACTTATTTAATGAAGAACCTCCCGATATCCCGACACAGGTAGTAAAGGTAAATTCTCACTATAGATATGATAAAGCTGAAGTCCCTCCTACTAAAATTGCTAGTCAGTGCTTGGATGAGTTTGATGACTTTTATGTTTAAGCAAGATGACTTTAATGCTTATTTTGGTAGACAATTAAAACAGAATTCCTTTGAGTGATTATATGGCTGATATTAGAGGTGAACTTAAACTTGTTAGCAAACATGCTTCTATGGTTACCACTCAAGTAGAACAAGTACTTAAAGCTCAGAAAGAAGTGCTTGATGAAATGAATAGTAAGAAAAATGATTATGCTGTTAGAGTGGCTACTAGAACTGGTAGAATGACTCAGGAACCTTTGTATCCTGAAGGCCATCCTAAGAGAATCGAGCAAGATTCTCAGAGAAATAATATTGATATGCCTAGTTCTTCTAAGAGGAAGAAAAAGAAAAATGATAGGACTTTGCAAAGTTCTAGTGAACCTATTGCTGAACCACCTAAGAATCCGAATGACATCTCTATGTCTGATGCTGAAACACAATCAGGTGATGAACATGAACCTAGTGATAATATTCATGTTGATGCTCAACCTAGTAATGATAATGATGTAGAAGTTGAACCTGCTGTTGATCTTGATAACCCACAATCAAAGAATCAATGTTATGATAAAAGAGATTTTGTTGCTAGGAAACATGGTAAAGAAAGGGAACCATGGGTTCAGAAATCCATGCCTTTCCCTACGAAACCATCCAAGAAAAAGGATGATGAGGATTTTGAGCGCTTTGCCGAAATGATTAGACCCATCTTTTTAAGTATGCGATTAACTGATGTGCTCAAAACAAATCCTTATGCTAAGTATATGAAGGATATTATTACTAATAAAAGAAAGATACCTGAAGCTAAAATTTCCACCATGCTTGCTAACTACACCTTTAAGGGTGGAATACCACAGAAACTTGGAGATCCCGGAGTGCCTACTATACCATGCTCCATTAAAAGAAATTATCTTAAAACTGCTTTATGTGATCTTGGAGCCGGTGTTAGTGTTATGCCTCTCTCTTTATATCGTAGACTTGATTTGAATAAGTTGACACCTACTGAAATATCTTTGCAAATGGCTGATAAATCAACTGCTATACCTGTCGGTATTTGTGAGGATGTGCCTGTTGTAGTTGCGAACGTTACTATTTTAACAGACTTTGTTATTCTTGATATTCCCGAGGATGATAGTATGTCTATTATTCTTGGAAGACCTTTCCTTAATACTGCAGGGGCTGTTATTGATTGCATCAAAGGCAATGTCACTTTTCATGTTAATGGCAATGAGCATACGGTGCATTTTTCGAGGAAACAACCTCAAGTTTATAGTATCAACTCTATTGTAAAAGTTCCATCGATTATATTTGGAGGTTTTGAATTTCCTCTCCCTACTGTCAAGAAAAAGTATGATATTCTTATTGTTGGGGATTTTCATATCCCTGTTGAGGTAACTTAGTGTCATTCGAAATTTCTCCGGTTCCGTGATTATTCGGAATGAGTTTGTTAACAAGACTTGATCAACCTTGTTAGTGGGTTCATTTTGATGATCACGAGATGGATGAAACTAGAAGCACAACCTTCTGTACCCATTTTATATTTTTTGTTATTTAGTAGAAATAAAGTAAAATAGTATTTTTCTGTCTATTTCCTGACTTATCCATGCAATATAAAAATATCCTGAAAAGAAAAGTCCTCAGAATGCCATGCCAATTTAATATGATTTTTTCGGGATTATTTGAGAATTTACTGTGCAAAAATTACCACGGGGGGAGCTGCCACCCGGCCACGAGGGTGGAGGGCGCGCCCTACCCCCTGGGCGCGCACCCTGCCTCGTGGGCCCATGGTGGCCCTCCTCCACTTATTCCTGCACCCATCTTCTTCCTCTGTCTCACACAAGCACAAAAAACGAACTCAAGCACGAGTTCCAGTCCCCGTTGCTGTGATTTTCGATCTCCTTGCTCAAAGCACCTCTTGCAAAACTGCTTGGGGAGATTGTTCCTTGGTATGTGAACCCAATTAGTTTTTGTTCTAGTGCTTTATTCATTGAAAATTGGTGCTGCATAGGTGACCATGTTCTTGAGCTTGCATGTCAAATTTATATGGTTCCAAGTAGTTCTAATGCTTGATATAGGCCCTAGGCACTTGTGGGAGTTTTTGCTATCAATTTTATTGAAGTTGGTTCACTTTTATTTGAAGTTACTAAAAATTTCGGAAATTTTTCAGAAGAAACAATATGCTTAGGAGGATGTTCCAAGGTGGTCCTTCAAGGAAGCAGGGTCCCAGGCTTGCAATACGTGATGCTGACGAGGAACCACCAAGAGACGCACTCGTGAGGCCCTGTGAATGGCCTTCGGAAAATTTTATGAATCAAGTTGGAATTAAAGAAGAATTCTACGCATATTTGCGTAATGCCGATCTTGAGGACTTTGAAGCTGATAAATGCCCAAAGTATCGTGACCTCACAAGTTCATTTGTGGGGAGGTTTGATTTTTCATCTTCGCGTAATTCTCCTTCAGTCATGTTTGACCTTTATGACAAATCTTATACCATGGACTTAGAGGATTTTACTTCTGCTTGCAAACTTCCATCTTGGGGTAATGTCAGGGATCCCCCTAAATCTGAATATAGAGACTTTCTTGCTAGAATAACTGTGGGGGATCTAGAGATATAGCGTAGGCCACTATAGGGATCATTCACTTTCCTGCTATACATTATTTTGCTCTCTTCATTGGTAGATGTATAACTGCTAAGGATGAAGCATGTCACATGTGTGCCCCTGATCTCAGCATTCTCAGAAGTGATATGTTAGGAGACCAATCTTATCATATGGGCGCCATTGTAGCTCGTAGGTTGCATCAGAATAGGCATAACGGAGATTTCTTTGGAGGAATTTATGCAACCCGCTTAGCTAATTTTCTTGATGTAGACATTCGTGAGGGTGATATCGAGTTACCCTCTTCTTATTTAGATCTTGATTCTATGTTTTCCCACCAGTTCATTGAGAGGACTGGACCACCTTACTAGTATCGACTAATCTTTAACAAACGGCATGTGGTCCGTGTTGCTCTTCCTGCTCCTACCTTCTTTGATTTTCAGGCGAGAGGAAGATATATTATTACCAGAGAGGAGGCAGATGAGTACGAAAGGAGAGGGGAGGCTGCTCTACTCCATGCTATAGCTCAGGCGGCGATAGCCGCTGCATCACACTACGACCCCAGCTTCACCTACGGATATCCGCCAGGCCACCCCTGGCAATAGACCAACTTAGGCCAAAAGCCTAAGCTTGGGGGAGTAAGTATTTCCCACCGACATTACATTCATGTTCACACACACTCATTGCTAGATGCCGGTGCTCATACTTTTTCACTGTAATATCCATGCTAGTTTAAATTTCTTTTTCCTGCTTTCTTCTTGTGTGTTTGATAAACCTTAAGAAAAACAAAAAAAATTAGTTAGTTTACTTTCTTTGCTTGTAGTAGAATTAAAAAGAAAAACCCAAAAATATTTCCCGTTCTTCTTTTACTTGTTGGGAGCTTTCCCGTGTAAATAGTTTTTATTTTCCTTTCTTTCTTTTGAGGGTTGAGAAGACTATATTGAAAATGCTTAGTGGCTCTTATATGCATGATCGATTATTTAACTTAGAGCCCATATTACTTGTCTTCTCTCTTGAGTTGAATGCTTGCAGATTCCAGCTTAGTCCAATGCACGTGCACTCTTATTATTATACACACCGTTCGGTCGTGCAAGTGAAAGGCAATAATGATGATATATGATGGACTTACTGGGAAGAGAAAAGCTGGTATGAACTCGACCTCTCTTGTTTTTCTAAATATGATGATTCATCGTTCTTGATTCAGCTATTATGAAGTAAACATATTTGCAATGACATTTAGAGATTATAGTTGCTTGTGCCATGCTTGATTAGCTATGAGTTATAATGGTTTACCTTGCATGCCAACATGCTATTAAAATGATTATGATATGGTATGATGGGGTGGTATCCTCCTTTAAATGCATTTAGTGACTCGACTTGGCACATGTTCACGCATGTAGTTGAATCCAATCAACATAGCCTTCATGATATTTATGTTCATGGTGGATTATATCCTACTCATGCTTGTACTCGGTGTGAATTAATTTTAATGCATGTTTACGACTGTTGTCGCTCTCTCAGTTGGTCGCTTCCCAGTCTTTTGCTAGCCTTCACTTGTACTAAGCGGGAAAACTGCTTGTGCATCCAAACTCCTTAAACCCCAAAGTTATTCCATATGAGTCCACCATACCTTCCTATATGCGGATTTATCTGCCGTTCCAAGTAAATTTGTATGTGCCAAACTCTAAACCTTCAAATAACCATTCTATTTTGCATGCTCGAATAGCTCATATGTCAACTAGAGCTGCCCTAATCTTCCGTGTTAGGCGGTTTATTCTCAAGAGGAGTGGACTCCGCTCCTCATTCACGAGAAAATGGCTGGTATCCGGGATGCCCAGTCCCATGCTTCGTGCAAACTAAATCAAAATAACTGCAAACAAAACTCCCCTTGAGACCCGTTGAATGTTGGAGGCACTCGTTGTTTCGAGCAAGCCCTGGATTGATGCTTGTGGAGGAAGGGGAGTATAAACTTTACCATTCTGTTTGGGAACCGCCTATAACCTGTTTAGCATGGAAGATATCGTCGTCTTTTAGTTGTTATGTTGACAATGAAAGTATGCCGCTCAAAATATAATTTATCTCTATTTCAAAATCGAGCTCTGGCACCTCTACAAAACCCTGCTTCCCTCTGCGAAGGGCCTATCTATTTACTTTTATGTTGAGTCATCACCCTTCTTATTAAAAAGCACCCGCTGGAGAGCACACTGTCGTTTGCATTCATTATTATTGGTTTATATTGGGTATGACTTGACTGGATCTCTTTTACCATGAATTACAATGTTTAGTCAGTCCTTGATCTTTAAAGGTGCTCTGCATTTATGTTTTGCGGTCTCAGAAAGGGCTAGCCAGATACCATTTTGTTATATCATGTTATGATTATTTTGAGAAAGTGTTGTCATCCGAGTTTTATTATTATGGCTCGCTAGCTGATTATGCTATTGATATGAGTAATTATGAGACCTACGTGTCATTGTGAGTATGGTTAGTTCGTAATAATTGCTAAGACTTGAATGCTGGCTTTTCATGTTTACAACAACAAGAGCAAATAGAGTTTGTAAAAGTTTTTCTTTTTCTCTTTCAGTTTGTCAACTGAATTGCTTGAGGACAAGCAAGGGTTTAAGCTTGGGGAGTTGATACGTCTCCGTCGTATCTACTTTTCCAAACACTTTTGCCCTTGTTTTGGACTCTAACTTGTATAATTTGAATGGAACTAACCCGGAATGACGCTGTTTTCAGAAGAATTGCCATGGTGTTGTTTTATGTGCAGAAAACAAAAGTTCTCGGAATGACCTGAAACTCCACGGAATATCTTAGAATAAATAATAAAAAATCCTCGCCAAAGATGAAGACCAGGGGGCCCACACCCTGTCCACGAGAGTGGGGGGCGCGCCCCTCCCCCTGGGCGCGCCCCCTACCTCGTGGGCCCCCTGGTGGCCCTCCTACGCCAACTCTAACTCCATATATTGGCTTTCAGGGAGAAAAAAAACGGGGAGAAAGTTTCATCGCGTTTTACGATACGGAAACGCTGCCAAGCCCTAATATCTCTCGGGAGGGCTGATCTGGAGTCCGTTCGGGGCTCCGGAGAGGGGGATTCATCATTGTCATCATCATCAACCATCCTCCATCACAAATTTCATGATGCTCACCACCGTGCGTGAGTAATTGCATCGTAGGCTTGCTGGACGGCGATGGGTTGGATGAGACTTATCATGTAATCGAGTTAGTTTTGTTAGGGTTTGATCCCTAGTATCCATTATGTTCTGAGATTGATGCTGCTATGAATTTGCTATGCTTAATGCTTGTCACTAGGGCCCGAGTGCCATGATTTCAGATCCGAACCTATTATGTTTTCATGAATATATGTGTGTTCTAGATCCTATCTTGTAAGTCTATAGTCACCTACTATGTGTTATGATCCGGCAACCCCGAAGTGACAATAATCGGGACCACTCCCGGTGATGACCGTAGTTTGAGGAGTTCATGTATTCACTATGTGCTAATGCTTTGTTCCGGTTCTCTATTAAAAGGAGGCCTTAATATCCCTTAGTTTCCAATAGGACCCCGCTACCACGGGAGGGTAGGACAAAAGATGTCATGCAAGTTCTTTTCCATAAGCACGTATGACTATATACGGAATACATGCCTACATTACATTGATGAACTGGAGCTAGTTCTATGTCACCCTATGTTATGATTGTTACATGATGAACCACATCCGGCATAATTATCCATCGCTAATCTGGTGCCTACGAGTTTTCCATATACTGGTTCTCGCTTATTTACTTTTCCTTTGCTACTGTTACAATCACTACAAAAATACCAAAATCATTACTTTTGCTGTCTTTACTTTGTTACCGTTACCACCACTATCATATTACTTTGCTACTAAACACTTTGATGCAGATACTAAGTTTCCAGGTGTGGTTGAATTGACAACTCAGCTGCTAATACTTGAGAATATTCTTTGGCTCCCCTTGTGTCGAATCAATAAATTTGGGTTGAATACTCTACCCTCGAAAACTGTTGTGATCCCCTATACTTGTGGGTTATCATCCTTCCGGGTTGAATTCACACATGCGGAGGGGCCGTCCCTAGCACGGAAGGACCCGGCGAACTAGCATTAGTTGAATTATGTTGATAAGGCACGTGTCCTTCTCAATGAGGTTCCGGAGGCAGCTTTGCAGCGTCTGCACTTCATCAATTGATCCCCAGTCCAGCCCCTTCTTAATACATGATGCAAGCTGTAATGGAGGGCCAGATCGGAATGCAGGTATAGCTGCCCACTTGGTACCGCGGGGTTCAATGATGTAAAACCACTCCCGCTGCCATAGGTCGGAAGTTTCGGTGAAGGAGTCTTTTGGCCAAAGAGTATTGGTGAGCTTGCTCACGATAGCACCGCCGCACTCCGCTTGTTTCCCGTCGACTACCTTCGGCTTCACACTGAAGGTCTTGAGCCATAAGCCGAAGTGTGGGGGAATACGGAGGAAGGCTTCGCACATGATAATAAACTCCGAGACATGAAGAAAGGAGTCCGGGGCTAGATCATGAAAATCTAGCCCGTAATAAAACATGAGCCCTCGGATGAAGGGATAAAGAGCGAACCCTAGCCCTCGGAGGAGGTGGGAGATAAATACGACCCTCTCACCGGATCTGGAAGTAGGAATAACCTGCCCTTGAGCAGGAAGCCTGTGGGGGATTTCCGCGGTTAGGTATCTGGCCGCCCGGAGCTTCGCAATATCCTCCTCTGTAACAGAGGAGGCCACCCACTGGCCCTGAGGGCTGGGTCCGGACATGATTGGGAAGCTCGAAGCAATGAAATTGAACCTTGGGTGCTAGAACTCGAGGTTGGAAAGGCTGAGGAAAGGGTCGGGGTAAAAGAGAAAGACGGCCCTTGGCCCCTTTATAAAGATGATGGATACCGAACGCCTCCTCCTAAGCCTTGAAACCTGCCTATTCCTAAGGAATCATTCCAACAGAACGGCTGGGTTACCCACGCCCATATTAATGAGGAACCGCAATAAGGGAACACGATCTCTGCTTTGACAAGACATGCCAATGAAACTGCGTCTCGAAACGTGGGGCGATAGGCTGAAAAATGGTTCGAAATATTAACCGGGTGGTGATGTGATGTCACGCTACAAAAAAGTTGTCAGCGGATTAGACTCATGAAATATTATACTCTCTGTGGTTGTGTGTGGTACTTGTGTTGCAGAGCCGGACACGTTCGTTGCGATCGAAGACTATTTCGGAGTATTCGGAGGAGGAACCTGCCTTGCAATGCCGAAGACAATCTGCATGCGAGACACCTCATCATTGAAGCTTGGTTCAGAGGCTACTGAGGGAGTCCTGGACTAAGGGGTCCACGGGCGTCCGGCCTGTTAGACATGGGCTAGACTGATGGGCTGTGAAGATAAAAAGACCGAAGACCCTCTCCCATGTCCGGAGGGGACTCTCCTTAGCGTGGAAGGCAAGCTTGGCGTCCAAATATGAAGATTTCTTTCTGTGTAACCGACTTTGTACAACCCTGATCCCCTCCGGTGTTTATATAAACCGGAGGGCTTAGTCCATAGGGGCAATCATAATCATACAGGCTAGAATTCTAGGGTTTTAGCCATTACGATCTCGTGGTAGATCAACTCTTGTAATACTCATATTTATCAAGATCAATCAAGTAGGAAGTAGGGTATTACCTCCATAGAGAGGGCCCGAACCTGGGTAAACATCGTGTCCCCTGTCTTCTGTTACCATCGACCTTAGACGCATAGTTCAGGACCCCCTACCCGAGATTCGCCGGTTTTGACACCAACAGTGGTGCTGGAAGAAGAAGGGTCGCCGGCGAGGAGGCAGCGCTGGAAGAAGAAGGGTAGCCAGCGAGGAGGCGGCGCTGCAAGAAGAAGGGTCGCCGACGAGGAGGCACTGCTGCCAGTAAGCAGCAGTGAAGGTCTGAACTTGGAAAGCAAGGAGAAACAATGGAAATCTGGCTTTTGGTAGGAGGGAGGGGGCGGGGAGATAGATATTTCCGCGGTGTCAAAAATTTTTGCTCGGTGCCGCGAGAAACTTGCGTGCAAGTGTGGTTCAAGCGGGGGCGGTGGACTATAGACGATGAAGCTTCCTGCGTAAGCCAGACAAGACGGTGCACCAAGATATTTTATATCGCATACCACACGATTCTTTCTAGTAAACTGTTTGTGGTATACCCGATTTTTTCATTATGTTTTGAAAGACAAAATGGTGTTACGGAGGGAAACGATGGTGTTTGAATTGCTAGAACATTTACGTACAGTGAACATGCAACTAGTACATGAGTGTCGTGTTTAAATTTGGAATTATTCTGGGTTCGTTTGGCATTTTTATGCATTAATTGAGTTTTTGGGCATTTAATGTGCATAATTCAAATTTGAACTACAAGCACATGCTCCAATGCACCAAAGTTTGCTGAAAAATCACATGTGTGTCTTTGGGTGAATTTATAGGTCCCACGCAAGAAATGGGAATAAAATTCAAACATGTGGGTGTCGTGGCTCAGCCGGAATGATTGAGAAACTTGGTTTTTTAATTCCTGTAAATCCAAAACATGGCTGAAAATCATGAAACTTGGCATGGTATCATGACATGGCACCAACATGCTGCAGTAAATTTTTTGGCCGAATTGGGACAAGCTTTGGTGTAAGCTTCTTGCAAACCAGAGCTTCCCTCAAGAAGGCTCCTGGTTTCGAGAGGGAACGTGTCACCTCCGTGTGCGGAACGACATACGTACACTGCCTTCTCTTGCCTTAATTTTTTTACACAGCCAGATTAGACCAGATAGAAGTATCGTGCTAAATTTTGGAATTATTACGTGTTTGCTACCTCTTGAGCATGCGTTGGTTTTTCGCTTGAAGAGGAAAGGGTGATGCAGCAAAGTAGTGTAAGTATTTCCCTCAGTTTTTCAGAACCAAGGTATCAATCCAGTAGGAGTTCATACGCAAATCGCCTCGTACCTACACAAACAAATAAGAACCTTGCAACCAACGCGATAAAGGGGTTGTCAATCCCTTCACGGCCACGTGAAAAAGTGAGATCTGATAGAGATAATAAGATAAATATTTTTGGTATTTTTATGATATAGATTGGAAAGTAAAGATTGCAAAGTAAAAGGAAGCAAATATAGTAAATTAATAGGAAAACAATATGATGGAAGATAGACCTGGGGGCCATAGGTTTCACTAGTGGCTTCTCTCAAGATAGCATAATTTACGGTGGGTGAACAAATTACTGTCGATGAAAGTGCAACTATCCCTAGGTGGTTTTGGTAATTCCTAACAACATATAGCTCATTGAGCTAATGCTACTTCAAGTTAAATATTTCAGGAAAGCTCAATGATTGGCATGGCATGGATGAGAAAAGTGGACCCCTCAAAATACTAAGGACAAAAGGATTGGCTCAAGCTTAAATCTCAAGACTCTACATTTTATATTTTAGTGATGCAAGATCACATTGAGTCTATAGGAAAATCCAATACTATCAAGGAGGGATGAGGTGTTGCTTAATGGCTTACTTGCTCAAAATGCTTAGTGATATGCTCCAAAGCCCTCAACTACTTTCTCACATCCACATATGACCTAAACCAATAGTCAAAGTTGGCCTCACCGATTCTTTCTATCTGGCACCACCGAGTTCAGATGTTGTAGCCACTGCCACAAGCCCTAGGCAAATTGATCTCACCGATAGGGATCTCGGTCTCACCGAGATGGGATTGTAATCTCTTTGTTTCTCTTCATAACGTTTAGGTACCACCGAGATGAGCGATCGGTCCCACCGAGATTGCAATGTAAACTCTCTATTTCCTATTCGTAACATTTCGGGCTCACCGAAATGAGCGAACCGGTCCCACCGAGTTTACCTAACCAACTCTCTTGTTAGCTTATTACCAAAATCGGTCCCACCGAGTTTGTGTAATCGGTCTCACCGAGATTACATTATGCCCTAACCCTAACCATATCGGTCCTACCGAGTTGCATGTCGGTCCCACCGAAAATCCTAACGTTCACTAGATTTGCTGAATCGGTCCGACCGAGTTCTTCAATTCGGTCCCACCGAGTTTGGCAAGTTGTGTGTAACGGTTAGATTTTGTGTGGAGGCTATATATATACCCCTCCACCTCCTCTTCATTCGTGGAGAGAGCCATCAGAACGAACCTACACTTCCAGCACACATTTTCTGAGAGAGAGCCACCTACTCATGTGTTGAGACCAAGATATTCCATTCCTACCATATGAATCTTGATCTCTAGCCTTCCCCAAGTTTCTTTCCACTCAAATCTTCTTTCCACCAAATCCAAATCCTGTGAGAGAGAGTTGAGTGTTGGGGAGACTATCATTTGAAGCACAAGAGCAAGGAGTTCATCATCAACACACCATTTGTTACTTCTTAGAGAGTGGTCTCTCCTAGATTGGCTAGGTGTCACTTGGGAGCCTCCGACAAGAGTGTGGAGTTGAACCAAGGAGATTGTAAGGGCAAGGAGATCACCTACTTCGTGAAGATCAACCGCTAGTGAGGCAAGTCCTTCGTGGGCGACGGCCATGGTGGGATAGACAAGGTTGCTTCTTCGTGGACCCTTCGTGGGTGGAGCCCTCCGTGGACTCGCGCAACCGTTACCCTTCGTGGGTTGAAGTCTCCATCAACGTGGATGTACAATAGCACCACCTATCGGAACCACGACAAAAACATCTGTGTCTCCAATTGTGTTTGATTTCTCCAAACCCTTCCCTTTACATTTTTGCAAGTTGCATGCTTTACTTTCCGCTGCTCATATACTCTTTGCATGCTTGCTTGAATTGTGTTAAGATTGCTTGACTTGTGCTAAGTTAGCTAAAATCTGCCAAAGACTAAAATTGGGAAAAGGATAAGTTTTTATTTGGTCAAGTAGTCTAATCACCCCCCCTCTAGACATACTTTCATCCTACAAGTGGTATCAGAGCTTTGTTCTCCATTTGCTTGGATTTCCATAGCTTTTGGTAGTCATAGCCTTGGTTTCCCAACCTAGGATAGTATGGCGTCTAGTGAGGGAAATTACCACCGTAGAGGTACTTACTTTGGTGGTACTAATTTTGCTAGTTGGAAGCATAAGATGAAATAACCCCGCCGTTTGGGCTATTGTGTGTATTGTCTTGCAAGGTGAATTCTTTGATGGGAGAGAACCTAACCGTGAAGCTAGCGTGGAGGAGTTGAAGATGCTGCAATACAATGCTCAAGCTTGTGATATCCTCTTCAACGGAATGTGCACCGAAGAATTCAACAAAATCAGTCATCTTGAGAATGCAAAGGAAATTTGGGATACTTCGATTGATATGCATGAAGGTACCGACTCCGTCAAGGAATTCAAGTTGGATGTGCTTCAAAGTCATCTTGACAAGTTCAAAATGAAGGATGGTGAAGGTGTCCCTGAAATGTACTCTAGGCTTGCTCTTATCACAAATGAGATTGCCGGCTTAGGAAGTGAAGAGATGACTGACAAATTCATCATCAAGAAGATCCTAAGAGCTTTGGATGGAAAATATGATACCGTATGCACATTGATCCAAATGATGCCAAATTACAAAGATCTCAAGCCAACGGAAGTCATTGGAAGAATTATTGCTCATGAGATGTCACTCAAGGATAAGGAGGAACTTCACAACAAGTCAAGTGGTGCTTACAAAGCCTCATGTGAAGCCCCCACATCATCAAGTGAGAAACAAACCTTCAATGAAGGAATGAGCCTAATGGTGAAGAACTTCAACAAATTCTACAAAAGTAGAAGCAAAGAAAGAAGCTCCAAGTCCAGGTCCTACAATGAAAAAAGATCTTCTAGTCGAGAGCGTAAAATTGCTATAATTGTGGAAGACCCAGACACTATTCCAATGAGTGTACGACACCCTACAAAAGAAGAGAAGAATCACCTAAGAGGAGAAGTAGAAGAGAAGAATCACCACCAAGAGAGAGGAGGAATAGAGATGATCGTTATGAACGAAGAACAAACCGGAGAAGCAAGGATTCGGAAAGGAAGGACAAGTCATCAAGGAGCTACACAAAACGAAGACATCAAGCTCATGTTGGTGAATGTATCCGGCTCCGACTCCGACAATCACTCCGAGAGAAGCTACCACTCCGACTCCGGATATACTCAAGATGAAGGTGTTGCCGGTCTAGCACTTGTGTCAACCAACTCCTATGACATATTTGATTCACCAAATGAAGGTCTTGGAAGATGCTTCAGGATAAAGGCCCAAAGGTATCACACCCCGAGTATGTTGATTTCAATAGTGATGAAGATGACTTGTTAGGTGATGATGATTTACTTGTTGAGAACTGTAGTGATGAATACAATGATGAAATGTCAATTAATCATGCTAATCAAGAAAAAACGAATTACAATGACTCATGAGAAGTTACGCTTTGAAAAGCGCAACCTTGAGCAAGAGCATGAGTTCTTAAAGGCAATCAATGATGATCTTCGTAAGAATAGTTCTTCTTACATTGCCAAGCGTTTACTCTTATCTACTTACATGCCTCAAGTCAAGTCTAGTAACAAGAACAAGAAGGATTCTTCCTCTAGTAGTAACAATAATCATGCTAAATCCAATGTTGTTGCTTCTAGTAGTTCTCTTGATTCCACTAATGATTCTCTTAGCCAAGTTACACTTGAGCAAGAAAATAGCTTATTGAAGGGAATTATAGAGAAAGGTGTTTACAAGAGCCTTGCCGAGAGTAAGCAATTCGAGGAAATTGTATGCAAGCAAGGAAGGCACCGGAAGAACCAAGGTGTTGGTTTTGAACGAAAGTTCAATGCCAATGGAGTCGAGTGGGAAGAGGATCAATACCCCAAGACGAAGTTTGTTCCTCAACAAGAGAAGTACGATCCTACTTCCTTCAAAGGGACACAAGCTCAAGATGATCTTCCACCACAAGACCACAAGCAAAAAGGCAAGGACAAGCTTCAAGAGGAGATTGATGCATTTGAAGAAGCTCCTGAGGCCTTGGTCAAGTGGGTTCCCAAGACTACATCAAGTTCTACTTCATCAAGTATGACTACAACTCCAAGGATTCCCATCAATATGATGTGGATCCCGAAGAAGAAGAACTAGAGAGTTCTTGAGGGTGACTCCGCCAACATATTTCACTCCTATCATTTTGTTAATAACAAGTGCAATCAACTTCCACATCTTGCACTAGTTCAAGGAGTCACAAACCCTCTTGTTGGTAAGACAAGGGACAAGGTAACCTAATTCTTTCATAGACATCATCTTGTGTGTGCATCACTCTATGTCTATGGATATCCTTGTTTGTTCCTTGTGGGACTAACCCGTGTAGGTATTGAAAGTGCAACTCACTCCAAAGGATTGCTCCAAATGATCTACATCAACGTTGAGCATCCACATCTTCAACACCTACATGAAGTCATCATCGACAAAACCCAAGGTTAGTTCATCCCTCTTAAGGGGGGATCTCACATCTAGGGGGAGCTTTACTCTAAGAATTAAGTCAAAGCAACTCTACTGGTGTGAACACAACAATGCATTATATAAAAGTGGTAACCCCACTTGTGCTTAAACGATGAGTATGACCTATGATCAAATGTTCTCATTTGACTCCTAAGTCAATATACTCATATATAGATGACCTAGTCATCGCCAATTGCTTGATAGATGCTAGAATTGGTTGTGCATGCTTTGCCACATATTTCATTTGCCATTTTATTGTGTGAGCATGTTGGTTGCATATTTTACTCATTGAAGGACATCCACTTGTTGTTTTGATTGTTTCGTTCCTTTTTTCTCTTGCCAAGTGGATGGAAAAGAATACCTAAGAATCTTCTCTAGCTATCTATGATTTTCTTGTGTCAAACTCTATTCATGCTACATTACAAAATTTGATCAAGTCAGATTCAAACCACTCTGTGTGATGAGCACTCGGAATCCCCGATTCGTCATAGACTTAAACCTCCAAAACTTCTTTGTGCTTCTCGGTCTGACCGATTCCTCCATTTCGGTCATACCGAGATCACTAAGTCGATCTAGGTTTTATATTTCGGTGCAACCGATTTGAACTTTTCGGTCACACCGAGTTGTTGTAATTGCTTGCAGTTATGCATCTCGGTGCCACCGAGTTGTTCCACTCGGTCACACCGACAGGGTCAGGCTATATATATCCATGGGTCAAATTTTGGAAATTTCTCTGAACTCTTTTGCCCGCGCTCAGCCTACTCTGCCTCCCTGGGTCTCCAGATCGTCCTCCTCGTCGCCAGCTGCCTCCCGCCACTGGTCTCCGCCGCCGTCAATGAGAATCGACTCCGCCGTTGCCGCCGTAGCAAGTCCATCACCGAACTGGGTATGGACTTGGTCTTTGTGCTATTCCTTTCTCCAAATCTCTAGCACATTGTGTTGCCATTAATCTTGCCACGATTGAGATCATCTTATCCATCGAAAACACTCCGTAGATTAGAGGTGAATTGAAAATTTAGGGTTAGGTTTCCGCCGAAACCATCTCGGACCAACCGGGTTGTAGAACTCGGTACCACCGATTCGGCTAAGGCCATTGCACATGGAATTCTCGGTCTGACCGAGAATTGCAAATCAGTGTGACCAAGTTTAGGACTTTGTGAAACCCTAGCAGTCTCGGTGCCACCAAACTGTGACTCGGTCTGATAGAGTTCACTAGTTTAGGTTCCAAAAGCTGCTTCGGTATCACCGAGTTTACAAATCGGTAGATCCAAAATGCTTTCTGTGGAAAACTAAAACTAAGTTTTTGACTCATTTTCTTTTGCAAAAACCTCTGTATTTTGTGATGCTCATCTATTCTACCTCATCTATATCTATTCACAGGGTCTGCTATTAGTGTTTGCAATATGTCTGATCAGAGTGACAATCAGAACAAGTTAGAGGAGCAGGTTCAGATAAGTGAGGGCACTAGTCCCTCTAGCAGCTATGATGAGGGTACCAGGAGCACACCCAGCAACTTACCCAAGGCAGCTACCAGGGCCAGAAAAAAGAGAACCTTAGATTCTGAGGATGAAGACTATGTGGCTGTTTAGGATGAGGCCACTTCTAGGAAGAAGGTGCTCAAGAAAGAGTATGGCACAGCTGCTGCCACCAAGCCAGGAATGCAGAAGAAGGCACCTGCAAGAAGGATTCCAACTTCCAAACCTAGGAAGGTTGGCACTGGAGAAACCATGAAATTCACCCTTGAGTCAGAAGATGAAGCAGTTGGCCAAGACAAGAAGAAAAAGAGAGTCAGAACCACTACTGCCAAGGTCCTTGGCAAGCCCTCTATGAGGAGAGACTCTAAAGAGGAAGAAGAGGAAGAGGTTGCTGCACCCGCACCCAAAGCTCAAAAGCTTATGGGTGATGCTATCAGGTCAGGGGCTGCTTCATCAAAGCCCAAAGAAGCTCCCAAAGCAGCTGCTCCAAAGCCCAAATCTGCACCCAAGAGGAACACCAAGAGCATCCCTGCTACAGAAAAGAACAAGGCCCCAGTGCCTGAAGCTGCTGTTGAAGAAGAAGATGATGGGGAACATGTCTTGAGGAAGTTGAAGCCCAAAATTCTAGATCACAATGATGTTCATCCTGTGGCTGAGGATATGAAGCTGAGGAAGGATGCAGGACTCAGACAATGGATATTGACTGATCCCTATGCAGTGGGGAGGAGAACTGCTATGGACTACAGGTTCCACACAAAGGAACAGCGGGACTTCTATGAGACAGTGCTGCTTGACAAGAAGCCAATTGTCTGTGACATGAGATGAGTAGACTGGGAGTACATCAGGAAGAATGAAGAGCATTATCCAGGGGTGTATGACAGTTTCAATGCTTGTGGAGTGGATAACTTTGTTGGGAAGAAGCTCACAAAGTGGAAGGGTGAGCTTATTATGCAGTTCTACTCCACAGCTTACTTCTACCCAGATGGAAGAATTGTCTGGATGTTTGAAGGTACTAGGTACCAGTCATCAGTTGAAGAATGGGCAAAGTTGATCAATGCACCTAAGGAAAATGAGGATGACTTGGATGTCTATGCCAAGAAGAAGAAGGATCACAACTCCATGGCACACATGTACAGAGAGATCCCAGATGCTGCTATTGAGACACACAAGTTTGGCTTAGTACATTACCTTCTGTCAGGATTGCCAACAATCAACTAGATCCTCAGGCACACTCTTTTGCCAAGTCTGGAGATCACAAGATGATCAGAGGCCATGCCATCAACCTACTTCACATATTTGATGTGCCTCAAAAGTTCAAGGTCATGAGCCTCATAGTGGAAACTATCAAGAGGACTGTTGCAGATCAGAAGAGAAGTTGTGGGTATGCCCCATAGATCCAGGAGCTCGTCAACTCGAAGATGGGCACAGGCACATACCTCTTGGACAAGGAATACATGCCCATCTATCCAAATTTTGAGGACAACATAGTGGTAATGGATGAAGATGAACCATCTTCTGTGCAAGCACAAGCAAAGAGGGAGAAGGCAAGGACTGAAAAGGCTACCAAGATGCCAACCATTGATGAGGCATCTCAGTACTTCTTGAAGAATAAGCAGGAGCAGCTTGGCTACTTGATTGCCTCCACTCTGAGGATTGAGAAGGGACTGGTGAGGGAGTCCTGGACTAGGGGGTGTCCGGACAGCCGGACTATCATCGTCCGCCGGACTCCAAGGCTACAAAGATACAAGATTGAAGACTCCGTCTCGTGTCCGGATGGGACTTTCCTTGGCGTGGAAGGCAAGCTTGGCGATACGGATATGTAGATCTCCTACCATTGTAACCGACTCTGTGTAACCCTAGCCTTCTCCGGTGTCTATATAAACCGGAGGACTTTAGTCCGTAGGACACAACATACATTACAACAATCATACCATAGGCTAGCTTTAGGGTTTAGCCTCCTTGATCTCGTGGTAGATCCACTCTTGTACTACCCATATCATCAATATTAATCAAGCAGGACGTAGGGTTTTACCTCCATCGAGAGGGCCCGAACCTGGATAAAACATCGTGTCCCTCGTCTCCTGTTACCATCCGCCTAGACACACAGTTCGGGACCCCCTACCCGAGATCCGCCGGTTTTGACACCGACATTGGTGCTTTCATTGAGAGTTCCTCTGTGTCGTCACCGATAGGCTCGATGGCATCTTCAACCAACGACGCTGTCGAGGGTGAGACTTTTCTCCCCGGACAGATCTTCGTATTCGGCGGCTTCGCACTGCGGGCTAATTCACTTGGCCATCTGGAGCAGATCGAAAGCTACGCCCCTGGCCGTTAGGTCAGATTCGGAAGCCTAAACTTCACGGCCGACGTCTGCGGAGACTTGATCTTCGATGGACTCGAGCCACAGCCAAGCGCGCCGCACTGTTACAATGGGCACGATCTAGCTCTACCGCCGAACAGTGCCTTGGGGGCCGCACAACAATCCTCTCTGGCCCTTAGACCGGAGCCGATCGCCCAGATCGAGGACCGGTGGTTGGACACCGCCTCGGGGGCTCCAACTTCCACGGCGATGGAGCTGAACACTACCCTTGTCCCTCGCGAAGCTCGTGACTCTGAGGTGCCGGACTCCTTGCCGGACTCCGGACCTCCCGCGCCCCTGCCAATCGAATCGGATTGGGCGCCGGTTATGGAATTCACCGCCACGGACATCTTCCAACACTCGCCCTTTGGCGACATCCTAAATTCGCTACAGCATCTCTCGCTATCTGGAGAGTCCTGGCCGGACTATGGCCAGGATGGTTGGGATACGGACGATGAAGAAATTCAGAGCCCGCCCACCACCCACTTTGTAGCCACTGTCGACGATCTAACCGACATGCTAGACTATGAATCCGAAGACATCGACGCTATGGACGACGATGCCGGAGACGAACAGGAACCAGCGCCTACAGGGCACTGGAAGACCACCTCGTCATACGACATATACATGGCGGACACCCCAAAAGACGGGGACGGCGAAGAAGCAGCGGAGGCAGATTCTTTAAAGAAGCAGCCCAAGCGCCGGCGTCAGCGGCGCCGCTCTAAATCCCGCCACAACAAGAATGGAGATTCCGTCACAGGAGATAATAATACCCCAGAGAGTGCCGAAGATAATCCCCTCCAGCAAGACTCAGCGCAGGAGGATGCAGAAGCAAGCCCTCACGAGAGGGCGGCAGACGAAGAGGTTGAGGATTACAACTATATGCCTCCCTCCGAAGACGAGGCAAGCCTCAACGATGACGAATTCGTCGTGCCCAAGGATCCCGTTGAACAAGAGCGTTTCAAGCGCAGGCTTATCGCCACGACAAATAGCCTAAAGAAAAAGCAGCAACAGCTTCAAGCTGATCAGGACCTGCTGGCCGATCGATGGACCGAGGTCCTCGCGGCCGAAGAGTATAAACTCGAACGCCCCTCCAAAAGCTACCCAAGACGCAAGTTGCTCCCCCGACTAGAGGAGGAAGCGTACATACCTTCATCACGAGTGCACGATACGGCAGATCGACCACCACGTGGTCGCGACAGAGAGGCATCCAGGCCCTCAACCAAAACCGTACCCCGGCATCGCTCCAACAGTACGAAGCCAAAAGGGAACGCGTCGGACTTGCGGGACGTATTGGAGGACAAAGCAAGGCAATCCAGATCCATCTACAGATCACGAGGGCGCCCCACGACCCGCGACGAATACCGTCGCGCCGGACACAATAACCCCGGCCGGGCCGAACACAGCAGACAACGCTCTCTCGAGATGCGTCGTGATATTGCTCAATACAGAGGCGCCGCACACCCGCTATGCTTCACTGACGAAGTTATGGATCATCAAATCCCTGAAGGGTTTAAGCCCGTAAACATCGAATCCTACGATGGCACAACAGACCCCGCGGTTTGGATCGAAGATTATCTTCTTCACATCCATATGGCCCGCGGCGACGATCTCCATGCCATCAAGTATCTCCCACTCAAGCTTAAAGGACCAGCTCGGCATTGGCTCAATAGCTTGCCCGCAGAGTCAATTGGGTGTTGGGAAGACCTGGAAGCCGCATTCCTCGACAACTTCCAGGGCACCTATGTGCGGCCACCAGATGCCGATGACCTCAGCCACATAATTCAGCAGCCAGACGAATCGGCCAGACAATTCTGGACACGGTTCTTGACAAAGAAAAACCAAATCATCGATTGTCCGGATGCAGAGGCCCTTGCAGCCTTCAAACATAACATCCACGACGAGTGGCTAGCCCGGCACCTGGGACAGGAAAAGCCGAAATCCATGGCAGCCCTCACATCATTAATGACCCGCTTTTGCGCAGGAGAGGATAGCTGGCTAGCTCGCAGGAACAACCTCCGTAAAAATTATGGCAGTCCGGATACTAAGGGCAACAATGGCAGGTCACGTCGAAATAAAAATAAACGCCGCATTAACGGCGATGACAAGGAGGATACGGCAGTCAACGCCGGATTCCGAGGCTCTAAACCCGGTCAGCGGAAGAAGCCATTCAACAGAACCACTCCGGGTCCGTCCAATTTGGACCGAATACTCGACCGCTTATGCCAGATACATGGCACCCCTGAAAAGCCAGCTAATCACACCAACAGAGATTGCTGGGTGTTCAAGCAGGCAGGTAAGTTAATTGCCGAAAACAATGACAAGGGGCTAAACAGCGACGACGAGGAAGAGACCCGACCGCCGAACAATAGAGGACAGAAGGGTTTCCCCCCACAAGTGCGGACGGTGAACATGATTTACGCAACCCATATACCCAAGAGGGAGAGGAAGCGCGCACTAAGGGACGTCTATGCGATGGAGCCAGTCGCCCCGAAGTTCAATCCATGGTCCTCTTGTCCGATCACTTTCGATCGAAGAGACCATCCAACCAGCATACGCCATGGCGGATTTGCCGCATTGGTTTTATACCCAATCGTCGATGGATTTCACCTCACGAGAGTCCTGATGGACGGTGGTAGTAGCCTGAACCTGCTTTATCAGGATATAGTGCGCAAGATGGGCATAGACCCATCAAGGATTAAACCTACAAAGACAACATTTAAAGGTGTCATACCAGGTGTGGAAGCCAACTGTACAGGCTCAGTCACACTGGAAGTGGCCTTCGGATCCCCGGATAATTTCCGGAGCGAGGAGTTAATCTTCGACATAGTCCCGTTTCGCAGCGGCTATCACGCTCTGCTCGGACGAACCGCGTTCGCAAAGTTCAACGCGGTGCCGCATTATGCATACCTCAAGCTCAAGATGTCAGGCCCTCGTGGAGTCATAACGGTCAACGGAAATACGGAACACTCCCTCCGAACGGAGGAACATACAGCGGCTCTCGCGGCAGAAGTACAGAGCAGCCTTTTAAGGCAATTTTCGAGTCCGGCCGTTAAACGGCCGGATACAGCAAAACGCGCCCGAAGCAATACCAACTAAGACCACCTGGCACGATCAGAGCACGCGTAGCAATGCGGCCCTAACCCCCGCCCTCGCATGATTGCAAGAACAACCCTCCGCGTACATCATTACGCCTTGGAGATACCATGGGCGCAGGGGAAGGGGCACGATCACAATGGACCCAGAGTGCGGCTCGACCACACCAGGGGCTCGCAAGTGTGCCCCCCCTTTTTCTTAATTATAATTTTCCTTCTTTGTATACACAGGACTCCGTTAACCAGAGGCCCTGTCCGGCGGTGAACCTGCCGAACTCATGATGCAACAGCCAGGGAGGAAAGAAGGCTGCGACGAACACTCAGGTGCTCTCAATTACGAGCATTAAATTCGATTATATACACCAAGTCCGCAGCTCACCCCTGGAGGGGGACATGTTTAATTAGTCCAAATCCCTTGCTTATAGCACTATTTGTATCAATCCGCACTCATTGCATATTTCCTTTAATAAATAATGCAGCTCTTTTTGACTGCAATTACATTACTTTTTATATATATGTTCACTACATGACATCCTGCACCCGTATATTTTGGTACGTCCTAATACACCAAGGGCTTATGTTCCCCGCATTATGGTGTGATAAGTCCGAACACTTTCATAAGTGCGGCACCCCGAACTTATAGCATTATATGAATCAGCTCCGAATCATGTCTTGGGTCAATAGTTGGGTTTGCCCGGCTCCCACGTTTTGGTGCCTTACGTTCCATTCTGTCGGCTAAGGTGGCACTGGGAGAACCACTGCGATTGCGCCCCGGTTGAGTCGGGCGAGCGCCTCAGTGGAGAAAGCTAAAACTGACCGGCATGATAAGGCGAGAGACTGGTCGCTGTTCGAGAGGTCTTTTCGGGTCCTTAAAGACTCACGCCACTTCGAGCGAAGTTCCGGACAATGTCCAACGAAGGCGTGGATAGCGCCCCGGACTCGGTCTTCCGAATACCAGGGGCTTCGCCGAAATTTAAAATTATAGAATTCTATGGCTAAGTGAGAGTGTTCAAGCACTATAAGTCCGGTTGCCTTGTTTGTTGTGTTGAGCGCCTCCCTAGATGGACCCAAAAATGGGAACAAGAATGCTCAAGTTTATCCCGAACACCCCAGCACTCGCGGCTCGGGGGCTGAAGCCAACGACTTGCCATCTCTCAGATTTTATAAACGGCCGCACATAAGGTAATATTTTAAATTAAACAAGCGTTGCTCAAGGCGCATATGAACGAAGTTTTCAGCGCACAGGATAATACATAGAGAGTTTACTCAAAAATTACATCTCTAGGGCATTCATCCGCAATATCACGGGCTCCCTTCAGGACAGTTTTATAATACATTTCGGGCGTGCGATACTCCTTGCCCGGTGGCGGTGGGTCCGTGAGAAGCTTCTCCGTATCCAGCCTGCCCCAATGCACCTTTGTGCGGGCAAGGGCCCGACGAGCACCTTCAATACAGGCGGAGCGCTTGATGACCTCCACCCAGGGGCACGCATCCACCAGCCGCCGCACGAGGCCGAAGTAGCTCCCAGGCATGGCCTGTCCAGGACATAGCCGGACTATAAGGCCCTTCATGGCCTCCTCAGCTACCTTGTGGAGTTCGACCAGCTGCTTCAACTGGTCGCTTGGGGGCACCGGATGGGCGGCCTCAGCGTACTGAGACCAGAAGACCTTCTCCGTTGAGCTCCCCTCCTCGCCACGGTAGAATGCGGCGGCATCAGACACACTGCGCGGCAGATCTGCAAACGCCCCTGGAGAGCTCAGAATGCGGGTAAGTGTCAGATAGTTTACATTAACATGCTTGCTTTGCATGAAAAATGCCTTACCCGCCGCTATCTTCTTTAAATCTTCAACCTCCTGAAGGGCCTTACGGGCCTCGGCCTTGGCGGACTTGGCACTTTCGAGAGCCGAGGCAAGCTCGGACTCTCGAGTCTTGGAGTCACGCTCCAAGCTCTCATGCTCCTCCATGAGAGCCCGGAGCTCTTGTCGTACTTCCGCCACCTGTGCCTCCTGCTTTTCTCGCTCTGCCCGTTCCGCGGCCGCACTGCGTTCGGCCGCGGACACAGCCTCCTTCAGGGCTGCCACCTCGTTCGTGGCCCCTGCGATACCCATATTATCCTTGTTAATTTTATTGCAACCAAAATCCTTTTCTGTAAGGTAACTATTCAAAGTGGTGTTACTCACCTTCTTTGTCCTCGAGCTGCTTCTTGGCATGGCCGAGCTCTCGCTCGGACCACTCGAGATCCTGCTTCAATGCACCGACCTCCACAGTCAGTGCGGCAGAGGTCAGCAGCGCAGCCTGCAAACCCATATTGACATATTTTAAGCAACCCTGCGTATATCTTCTTAGATCCTCAGTCCGGCTTTTCTTTCGGAACACCGAACTGAGCATCAGGGGCTACTGTCTATGCGGTATTACATTACATAATTATAACTTCTTACCTCAAAGCCTGTTAGAAGGCTGCTGCAAGCTTCGGTCAGCCCGCTCTTGGCGAGCTGAACCTTCTGAATCACCGCACTCATGATAGTGCGGTGTTCTTCCTCGATGGAAGCGCCTTTGAGCGCCTCCAGCAAGTTGTCCGGCGCCTCCGGTTGGACAGAGGCTGCCGGCGTCACAGTCTTGCCCCTCTTGCGAAGGGGCCGCCTGCCGGACTCTGGAACTGTTGCAGGTTCCGATGTAGAGTCCGACGCAAAGTCCGGGAGGCTGCCTGGCGGCGCCTCCGGAGCCTCCTCCTGATGGGTCCCTCTCTGGGATCCCACCTCGGCGTCCTCATCGGCACGGGGGGAAGAGGCAGTCGGAAGTGAATCCACATTCGACGGGGCCAACGACCCGCTCGATGAAGCGGGGAGATCATCATCGGCCGGACTGCGGACAGTATGCGGCATTAGTAGGACACTATGTGACACAAAAGAAATTGCATATCAGGGATCCGGATACTTACGATCTCGCCGGAGGCCTGGCCCTTGAAGGCCACTCCTCCTCGCCAACGTTGATGTTGGCAGAGCTGTCCGGGGGAATAGTCCTTCCCCTCTTGGACCCTTCGGCCTCCCCTATCGGGGAAGCCTTCCTCTTCTTCTCTCCCTCCTCTGGGAGAGAGTCTTCCTCCTCCTCTTCGTCTTCGGGGGAGGATTCCGCCTCGTCGTTGGACACCTGATTACGGGAAATCTTTCGATTCCCCGTGGCCACCTTCTTGGCCTTCTTCTCCGGCACCACGTGCGGTGCCGGAACCAGCAGCCCCGCTAGACGGGCGTCCACTGGGTCTTCTGGCATGGGAGCCGGACAGATGAGCTGCTCGGCCTTCTCCATCCATTCCTGCCAAAGGAAAAGAGAGATTGAAACCCTCTTAGAATCAATCTATTTACCACAAGTGTCCCGTAAAGGGGTTGAATCACTTACCTCGTCAGCTGGATGCTGCGAGCAAAATCCGCGATCTTCCGTCGCGGATGCGGGGGCTTCGGCGCCCTTAAACAGCACCCTCCAGGCACCTTCGTACGTCGTGTCGAAGAGCCCGCTTAACGCCCGGTGCTGTTTCGGATTGAACTCCCACAGATTGAATGCCCGTTCTTGGCATGGGAGAATCCGGCGGATGAGCATGACTTGGACCATGTCGACGAGCCTGAGCTGATTGTTCACCAGCTTCTGGATACAGGCTCAGAGTCTCGTCAGCTCCTTCGGATTGCCCTACAACAAGCCCTTCTCTTTCCAGGAGGTGAGCTGCGTGGGGATACCAGATCTAAACTCGGGGGCCGCCGCCCATGTGGGCTCGCGCGGCTCGGTGATGTAGAACCACCCCGATTGCCACCCCTTGACGGAGTCCACGAATGCCCCTTCGAGCCAAAGGACGTTGGGCAACTTGCCCAACATGGCGCCTCCGCATTCCGCTTGTGTGCCCTTCACAACCTTCGGCTTGACGTTGAAGGTCTTGAGCCACAGGCCGAAGTGGGGCCAGATGCAGAGGAAGGCCTCGCACACGACGATAAACGCCGAGATGTTGAGGATGAAGTTCGGCACCAGATCGTGGAAATCCAGGCCGTAGTAAAACATGAGCCCCCGGACGAATGGGTGGAGTGGAAAGCCCAGTCCACGGAGGAAGTGGGGAAGGAAAACAACCCTCTCATGGGGCCCGGGGGTGGGGATGAGCTGCCCCTCGTCGGGCAGCCGATGCGCGATGTCGCTGGAAAGGTATCCGGCGCTGCACAGCTTGGTGATGTGCTCCTCCTTAACGGTGGAGGCCAACCATTTGCCTCCCGCTCCGGACATGATCGGAGAAGGTCGAGGCGAGATGCGCGAGCTTGGGCGTTGGAGCTTGAGTGCGCGGAGATGGATAAGCAAAGGAGGAAGAAGGCGTAGGTGAGAAGGTAAATCCTTATCCCTTATATATAGGCAGACGGAGACTATGCGTCCCCCACTAGCCTGGTAAAACTCGCTTATCTCCCAAGCGCCACCATCAATGGCGCGGTTGGGTTACCCACGTCCGTATTGCTGAGAATCCCGGAATAAGGGGAACACGATCTCTGCTTCGACAGGACGTGCCAAGGAAACCGCTTTGCTAAACGTGCTGAGGTGGTATAATAAAAAACGATTCAAATAAAGGCTTGGTAGCGGTGTGATGTCATGCCGCATAATACGTCAGCAGATTGGATTGGTGTACATTTTATTCTCTCTACGGTGGAATGTGGAATTTATTTTGCAGAGCCGGACACTATCCTGGTGTTCATGATCTTCTCCGGATTATTCAGGGGAGGAACCCGCCTTGCAATGCCGAACATTATGCGCGCCGGACTTATCGTCATTGAAGCCTGGTTCAGGGGCTACTGAGGGAGTCCTGGACTAGGGGGTGTCCGGACAGCCGGACTATCATCGTCCGCCGGACTCCAAGACTACGAAGATACAAGATTGAAGACTCCGTCTCGTGTCCGGATGGGACTTTCCTTGGCGTGGAAGGCAAGCTTGGCGATACGGATATGTAGATCTCCTACCATTGTAACCGACTCTGTGTAACCCTAGCCTTCTCCGGTGTCTATATAAACCAGAGGACTTTAGTCCGTAGGACACAACATACATTACAACAATCATACCATAGGCTAGCTTTAGGGTTTAGCCTCCTTGATCTCGTGGTAGATCCACTCTTGTACTACCCATACCATCAATATTAATCAAGCAGGACGTAGGGTTTTACCTCCATCGAGAGGGCCCGAACCTGGGTAAAACATCGTGTCCCTCGTCTCTTGTTACCATCCACCTAGACGCACAGTTCGGGACCCCCTACCCGAGATCCGCCGGTTTTGACACCGACAACTGGCCACCCTGACTCAAAACCAGGAGAGCCTGGAGTGGATCATGGAGCAGAAGTTCTATGACTTGGATGTGAAGGTCACTGAGATACAGTCAGTTGTTGAGCAACTTCAAGATGACATGCAGGAGCGGAAGCCCAAGACCACTACTGATGCTTTTGCCAGAGTGCCCAGGAGCCAGAGATCAGCTGCAGTGCCTGTTACAGACACCAGAGCTACTTCATCTGCACCAGCTATAGCTTCTGTACAACTAGCTCCAGCACCAACTCCTCCAGCTCCATCCACATCTACTGAAGTCTTCATCCAAGGAGCCATCTGTACACCACCACCTGAAGACCAATCCTGAGAGACTAGTTAGTGCTATGCATTTTCTATGAACTTTTGGTAACCTGTTGCCAAAGGGGGAGAAAAATGTATAGATCATAGGCTTCGAGAGAGAGTTTTGCTTTTGTTCTCTCTTGTTTTGGTGGCTGAACTTTATTTGCTTGTTTGAGATACTTTATGCATTTGTGAGATACTTGGATGATCATGTGTTTGATCATATGCTACCTTAATGCTTGTTGGATGACATTATCCTTTTATCCCTATATGATCATTCACTTTGCTTGGTGATGAGTGCATGTATTTAATTATTATCATTTTGAGCTCTCCACCAAGATGTATGTGACATGGAAGAGTAACCCTTTAGCCTAACTCCTTGTGCATTTGCAGTCCAAAGCAAATCTTAAACTATGCACAAATTTAGGGGGAGCTCTTGCTTATCACATACTTCTCAAAGCGACAATGTCTTTCACTCTTATTATCATTTGTCGAAGCTTTGATCTATATGTTGTCATCAATTACCAAAAAGGGGGAGATTGAAAGTGCAACTATCCCTAGGTGGTTTTGGTAATTCCTAACAACATATAGCTCATTGAACTAATGCTACTTCAAGTTAAATATTTCAGGAAAGCTTAATGATTGGCATGGCATGGATGAGAAAAGTGGACCCCTCAAAATACTAAAGACAAAACGATTGGCTCAAGCTTAAATCTCAAGACTCTACATTGTATATTTTAGTGATCCAAGATCACATTGAGTCTATAGGAAAAGCCAATACTATCAAGGAGGGATGAGGTGTTGCTTAATGGCTTACTTCCTCAAAATGCTTAGTAATATGCTCCAAAGCCCTCAACTACTTTCTCACATCCACATATGACCTAAACCAATAGTCAAACTCGGCCTCACCGATTCTTTCTATCTGGCGCCATCGAGTTCAGATGTCATAGCCACTGCCACAAACCCTAGGCAAATCGGTCTCACCGATTGGGATCTCGGTCTCACCAAGATGGGATTGTAATCTCTCTGTTTCCCTCCATAATGTTTTGATACCACCGAGATGAGCGATCGGTCCCACCGAGATTGCAATGTAAACTCTCTGTTTCCTATTCGAAATATTTCGGTCTCACCGAAATGAGCGAACCAGTCCCACCGAGTTTACCTGACCAACTCTCTGGTTAGCTTATTACCAAAATCGGTCCCATCGAGTTTGTGTAATCGGTCTCACCGAGATTACGTTATGCCCTAACCCTACCCATATCGGTCCTACCGAGTTGCATGTCGGTCCCACCGAAAATCCTAACGGTCACTAGATTTGCTGAATTGGTCCGACCGAGTTCTTCAATTCGGTCCCACCGAGTTTGGCAAGTTGTGTGTGACGGTGAGATTTCGTGTGGAGGCTATATATATACCCCTCCACTTCCTCTTCATTCGTGGAGAGAGATATCAGAACGAACCTACACTTCCAGCACACATTTTCTGAGAGAGAGCCACCTACTCATGTGTTGAGACCAAGATATTCCATTCCTACCAAGTGAATCTTGATCTCTAGCCTTCCCCAAGTTGCTTTCCACTCAAATCTTCTTTCCACCAAATCCAAATCCTGTGAGAGAGAGTTGAGTGTTGGGGAGACTATCATTTGAAGCACAAGAGCAAGGAGTTCATCATCAACACACCATTTGTTACTTCTTGGAGAGTGGTGTCTCCTAGTTTGGCTAGGTGTCACTTGGGAGGCTCCGACAAGATTGTGGAGTTGAACCAAGGAGTTTGTAAGGGCAAGGAGATCGCCTACTTTGTCAAGATCTACCGCTAGTGAGGCAAGTCCTTCGTGGGCGACGGCCATGGTGGGATAGAATAGGTTGCTTCTTCGTGGATCCTTCGTGGGTGGAGCCCTCCGTGGACTCGCGCAACCGTTACCCTTCGTGGGTTGAAGTCTCCATCAACGTGGATGTACGATAGCACCACCTATTGGAACCACGACAAAAACATCTGTGTCTCCAATTGCGTTCAATTTCTCCAAACCCTTCCCTTTACATTCTTGGAAGTTGCATGCTTTACTTTCCGCTGCTCATATACTCTTTGCATGCTTGCTTGAATTGTGTTAAGATTGCTTGACTTGTGCTAAGTTAGCTAAAATCTGCCAAAGATTAAAATTGGGAAAAGGATAAGTTTTTATTTGGTCAAGTAGTCTAATCACCCCCCCCCCTCTAGACATACTTTCGGTCCTACAGTCGAGCAATTGATAGAAAAGCGAACAATTATGAGGACATCTAGGCATGATCATGTATATAGGCATCACGTCCGCGACAAGTAGATCAAAACGATTCTGCATCTACTACTATTACTCCACACATCAACCGCTATCCAGCATGCATCTAGAGTATTAAGCTCATAAGAACAGAGAAACGCATTAGGCAAGATGACATGATGTAGAGGGATAAACTCAAGCAATATGATATAAACCCCTTTTTTTCATCCTCGATGGCAACAATACAATACGTGCCTTGCTGCCCCTGCTGTCACTGGGAAAGGACACCATAAGATTGAACCCCAAGCTAAGCACTTCTCCCATTGCAAGAAAGATCAATCTAGTAGGCCAAACTAAACCAATAATTCGGAGAGACATGCAAAGATAACAAATCATACATATAAAAATTCAGAGAAGAACCAAATATTATTCATAGATAATCTTGATCATAAACCCACAATTCATCGGATCTCGACAAACACACCACAAAAAGAATTACATCGAATAGATCTCCAAGAGAATCGAGGAGAACTTTGTATTGAGATCCAAAGAGAGAGAAGAAGCCATCTAGCTAATAACTATGGACCCAAAGGTCTATGGTAAACTATTCACACATCATCGGAGAGGCTATGGTGTTGATGTAGAAGCCCTCCGTGATCGATTCCCCCTCCAGCGGAGCACTGGAAAAGGCTCCAAGATGGGATCTCTTGGGTACAGAAGGTTGCGGCAGTGGAAATAGGGTTTCGTGGTGCTCTCGGATGTTTTGGGGGTATATGAGAATAAATAGGGGAAAGAAGTAGGTCAGAGGAGCCATGAGGGGCCCACGAGGGTGGGGGTGCACCTCCCTGCCTCGTGGCCTCTTCGTTTGTTTCTTGACGTCCACTCCAAGTCTCCTAGATTGCGTTTGTTCCAAAAATAACTCTTCCAAAGGTTTCATTCCATTTGGACTCCGTTTGATATTCCTTTTCTATGAAACACTGAAATATGAAGAAAAACAACAATTTGCACTGGGCCTTGGGTTAATAGGTTAGTCCCAAAAATAATATAAAAGCATATAATAAAGCCCATTAAACATCCAAAACAAATAATATAATAGCATGGAACAATCAAAAATTATAGATACGTTGGAGACGTATCAAGCATCCCCAAGCTTAATTCCTGCTCGTCCTCGAGTAGGTAAATGATAAAAATAGAATTTTTGATGTGGAATGCTACTTAGCATAATTCTCAATGTAATTTCCTTTATTGTGGCATGAATGTTCAGATCCGGAAGATTCAAGATAAAAGTTTAATATTGACATAAGAATGATAATACTTCAAGCATACTAACAAAGCAATCATGTCTTCTCAAAATAACATGGCCAAAGATAGTTATCCCTAAAAAATCATATAGTCTAGCTATGCTCTATCTTCATCACACAAAATATTTAAATCATGCACAACCCCGATGACAAGCCAAGCAATTGTTTCATACTTTTGATGTTCTCAAACTTTTTCAACCTTCATGCAATACATGAGCGTGAGCCATGGACATATCACTATATGTGGAATAGAAGGGTGGTTTTGGAGAAGACAAAAAGGAAGAAGATAGTCTCAGATCAACTAGGTGTATCAACGAGCTATGGAGATGCCCATCAATAGATATCAATGTGAATGAGTAGGGATTTCCATGCAACGGATGCACTAGAGCTATAAGTGTATGAAAGCTCAACAAAAGAAACTAAGTGGGTGTGCATCCAACTCGCTTGCTCACGAAGACCTAGGGCATTTTGAGGAAGTCCATCATTGGAATATACAAGCCAAGTTCTATAATGTAAAATTCCCACTAGTATATGAAAGTGACAACATAGGAGACTCTCTATCATGAAGATCATGGTGCTACTTTGAAGTACAAGTGTGGTAAAAGGATAGTAACATTGTCCCTTCTCTCTTTTTCTCTCTTTTTTTATTTGGGCCTTTTTCTCTTCTTTTTTTATGGCCTCTTTTTTTTTCTTTTTTTTTCTTTTCGTCCGGAGTCTCATCCCGACTTGTGGGGGAATCATAGTCTCCATCATCCTTTCCTCACTTGGGACAATGCTCTAATAATGATGACCATCACACTTTTATTTACTTACAACTCAAGAATTACAACTCAATACTTAGAACAAGTATGACTCTATGTGAATGCCTCCGGCGGTGTACCGGGATATGCAATAAATCAAGAGTGACATGTATGAAAGAATTATAGAGGTGGCTTTGCCACAAATACGATGTCAACTACATGATCATGCAAAGCAATATGACAATGATGAAGCGTGTCATAACAAACGGAACGGTGGTAAGTTGCATGGCAATATATCTCGGAATGGCTATGGAAATGCCATAATAGGTAGGTATGGTCGCTGTTTTGAGGAAGGTATATAGTGGGTGTATGATACCCGCGAAAGGTGTGCGGTATTAGAGAGGCTAGCAATGGTGGAAGGGTGAGAGTGCGTATAATCCATGGACTCAACATTAGTCATAAAGAACTCACATATATACTTATTGCAAAAATCTATTAGTTATCGAAACAAAGTACTACACGCATGCTCCTAGGGGGATAGATTGGTAGGAAAATACCATCGCTCGTCCCCGACCACCACTCATAAGGAAGACAATCAATAAATAAATCATGCTCCGACTTCATCACATAGCGGTTCACCATACGCGCATGCTACGGGAATCACAAACTTTAGAACAAGTATTTCTCAAATTCACAACTATTCAACTAGCATAACTCTAATATCACCATCTTCATATCTCAAAACAATCATCAAGTATCAAACTTCTCATAGTATTCAATGCACTTTTTATGAAAGTTTTTATTATATCCATCTTGGATGCCTATCATATTAGGACTAATTTTATAACCAAAGCAAATTACCATGCTGTTCTAAGGGACTCTCAAAATAATATAAGTGAAGCATGAGAGATCAATAATTTCTATAAAAGAAAACCATCATCGTGCTCTAAAAAGATATAAGTGAAGCACTAGAGCAAAATTATCTAGCTCAAAAGCTATAAGTGAAGCACAAAGAGTATTGTGCCTATGGCCGCAGCCTTCCCCTGGCCATCACCCCCAAGCCATCCTCCCCTACATAAGTACATCTGCCGCCCCTTTCTCAGCAGGGCCCACTGGCGCATTCGACTTGAACAACTCCCATCCGGACTTAGTGAAATGAGCATCTGTGCCACCACTAGGATTATGACCACCCGAAGAGCTATCATCTTGTTTATCAAATCTCGTAGAGCTAGAGGGAGGAGGAGGTGGAGGGGTCTGGTAAGCCTTAGCCCCTTTGACCCGCACCCACAGACGAGCGCCTTCAGAGGAGCGTAACATGTCAACCACATGACAAAGACACACCAAATCAACACACCAGACTTTAGTGCGAGCAGGACCAAGTTTCTCCAGGGACTCGGAATCCACCTCAATCAGCTTGCCAAGAAGGACACTGAAAGCCATCAAGAACGGGATGGAGCAAAGACCAGCAGGCACATCATCAACCAAAACCTACACCTAAGAAAGCGGTCCCAACGCTTTGACACCACAGGCCGCAGCTGAAAGTGCGTTATATCGACTAGAGGGGGGTGAATAGGCGATTTTTATGAATTCTTCACTGAGGAATTTGCTGGTGAGGAAATTCCTTAGCGATGAACTACTTGCAGTGGAATAAGTACTCAGATGTAAACATAATAGAACACAAGCATGGTCATCATGATGGAATGAAGACAAGCACAGAGTACAGAAAGCGTAAACACAGGATAACACAGGATGAAGACAAACAGACTGAAGAAATTGAACTGAGGAAATTGAGAAAGTCTTCAATCAAAGTCTTCAAACAGATATGAAGAAGAACACAACAACTATAATGAGGAAATGGAAGAGTTGAGGAAATAGAACTAGTAGGCTTGGTGAAGACAATGATTTGGTAGACCAGTTCCAACTGTTGTCTCAGTTGTACGTCTGGTTGGAGCGGCTAGGTATTTAAACCTGAGGACACACAATCCTCACTGTATTTTCCTTGAGATAAGATCACACAGACCTCGCCCAATCACTCGTGGTAAGTCTTCAGGTGACTTCCAAACCTTCACAGACTCGGTCACTCGGCGATCCACAATTCCTCTTGGATGTTCTAAACCATGACGCCTAACCGTCTGGAAGAAGCACAGTCTTCAAAGGTAACAAGTGTCGGATCCACGCATGATCAATCTCTTCAGTGATGTTCAATCACTTTGGGTTTGTAGGTGTGCTGGGTTTGGGTTTTCCTCACTTGATGATTTTCGCTCAAAGTCCTCGGAGGATATGGGATGCTCTCAAATGACAAGTGTCAGTTTCTCTCGGAGCAGCCAACCAACTAGTGGTTGTAGGGGGCGGCTATTTATAGCCTAGGGAGCAGCCCGATATGATAAGACATAAATGCCCTTCAATGATATGACCATTAGGTGGGTAGATATTTTGGGACATCTTGCACATAGCACAGCAACAGTCGGAAGTTAGACTCTCAAATTCCTCAGGGCTATCATGTTCCTCACTGTGTAGGCAATCTGCACTAGCGAATTCCTAACTCCTCAGTCAGAACAAATTCCTCAGTGACCAGAAGAACTTCGTCTCTATCACTGAAGCAATTGACTGAACTGTATGAGATTTCTAATGGCTTCACTCGAAGGGATTGGTAGGTGTAGGATTTTGAGTTGAGCATCACATGGAAATTTTTCCTTAGTATTTCCTTGACCCCCTTTAACAGTACGGTGTTTCCGAAAGAGAAAATGAAACAATGGAAACAAAAGTCTTCACGCTTCATGTTCCTCGAAGATTGCCAAGTCTTCAAGGTCACACCAATTTCTTCACTTTCAAATTCTTTAGAAAGTCTTCAGAAGTCCAACGTCTTCAGTTGAAGAACTACATTTTTAGGGGTCGACTTTCTCTGTAAATATCAAACTCCCCATAGACTTATAGACCTATGTACACTCACAAACACATCAGTCCCTTAACCTATAAGTCTTCAATACACCAAAATCACTAAGGGGCACTAGATGCACTTACATCAGCCTTGACAGAGACCACCAGTCGATTGTAAGGCAGGGTAAAGCTAGTGCATGAGGAAATCATCCTTAAGCAATCTTTGTAGGGGAACACCACCGCAAACTCAGAATCAGACAACTGATTCACTTGACAATCCCAACCACCATCATCCCAAATCTGTAGGCCTTCCAGTAAGGTCTGAGGGGAGATCTTTTGGCCCTGAACGGTTATGATGGCCGCATTGGAGAGGGATGGGGCTGCAGCATCCAAAGGCACCTCGCGGTCAAGGGCAAAGAGCATCCAGGGAGCCCTATCCCATAATGAACAAAAGCAGGAGGTTTGATCCGATTCTAGAAATCAACAGTAAGATGACCTTCAAATCTACTTATAAGGCAGAAGGAGGGATTGAAGCATCTTGATTGGAAATGGCCTGGTTGGTGGCATGCAAAGCATGTGAGGGAGGAGGAGGGTTTAGGTGCAGAGGAAACATGGTGAGGTGGAGGGGGAGGGAGGATGCCATCCCCGAGCCCCATAGAGGAGGAGCCAGGGTCAGAGGCAGGGAAGCAGCGTGCCTTCAACTGCTGGGGAGGGGTGTCGGTGTCAAAACCGGCGGATCTCCGGTAGGGGTCCCGATCTGTGCATCTAAGGCTAATGGTAACAGGAGGCAAGGGACACGATGTTTTACCCAGGTTCGGGCCCTCTCGATGGAGGTAAAACCCTACTTCCTGCTTGATTGATCTTGATAATATGAGTATTACAATAGTTGATCTACCACGAGATCGTAGAGGCTAAACCCTAGAAGCTAGCCTATGATGATTATGATTATCTCTCTAAGGACTAAACTCTCCGATTTATATAGACACCGGAGGGGGCTAGGGTTTTCACAGAGTCGGTTACAAAGAAGGAAATCTAATATCCGGATTGCCAAGCTTGTCTTCCACGCAAAGGAGAGTCCCATCCGGACACGGGACGAAGTCTTGAGTTTTGTATCTTCACGGTCCAACAGTCCGGCCAAAGTATATAGTCCGGCTATCCGGATACCCCCTAATCCAGGACTCTCTCAGTAGCCCCTGAACCAGGCTTCAATGACGGCGAGTCCGGCGCGTAGATTGTCTTCGGCATTGCAAGGCGGGTTCCATCTCCGAATACTCCAAAGTAATTACTGCACACTTAAATCGTGTCCGGCTCTGCAAGATGATATTCACATACCACCATAGAGAGAACGATATTCCACAAATGTAATCTGCTAACAACTTCAGACAACGTGACATGACACTACGGTCGAGTCATTATTCAAACCGTTTTCCCACAACCAGCCACAGCGCATATTGCGAGGCGGTTTCCTCGGCACATCTTGTCGAAGCAGAGATCATGTCCCTTTATCACGGGATTCCCATCAATACGGGTATGGTTAACCCAACCGCGCCATCAATCGTGGCGCTTGGGAAATAAGCAATCTTCAACGGGCAAGTGGGGAGGTGCACCGTTTTCATCGCCTTTATAAAGGGATAAGGATTCCCCATTTTTACCCATGCCTTCTTCCTCCTCCGCTTATCCATTCTCGCACCCTCGAGCTCCAGCGCCCTAGTTCACACCTTCTCCGCACAGACAAACATCTCTGGAGCAGGAGGCAAGTGGGTGGCCTCCACCGTGAAGGAGGAGCATATTATGAAGCTCCGGGCGGCCAGATACTTGGCCGAAGATATCGCGCACCGACTACCGGACGCAGGGCAGATCATTTCAACTCCGGGACCCCAGGAGAGGGTCGTGTTCCTCGCCCACCTCATCCGTGGACTGGGATTTCCACTTCATCCCTTTGTCCGTGGGCTCATGTTTTACTATGGGCTAGACTTCCATGATCTAGCCCCAAATTTTGTCCTCAACATCTCGGCGTTTATCGTCGTGTGCGAGGCCTTCCACCGCATCAAGCCTCACTTCGGCTTGTGGCTACGAATCTTGTGGGTGGAGCCGAAGATCGTGAGCGGCCAGCAAGCGGAGTGCGGAGGTGCCATGGTTGGTAGGATGCCCAATGTTACCTGGCTCGATGGCTCCTTCACGGAGTCCGTGAAAGGGTGGCAATCGGGGTGGTTCTACATCACCGAGCCACGCGACGCCAACTGGGCGGCGGCCCCCGCATTCCGATCCGGAATTCCCATGCGGCTCACCTCCTGGGATAAGAAGGGTCTGGTCTGGCGTGAGCCTGAGGAGCTGACCGGACTTCAGAACTGCATCAAGAATATGATAGACAAGAAAATCAACCTTGTCAACGTGGTCCAGGTCATGCTCGCCCGCCGAATTCTTCCGTGCCAAAGATGGGCATTTAATCTGTGGGAGTTCATCCCGGCCGAGCACCAGACACTTCAAGAGCTCTATGGCACGACACACAAGGACGCATGGAAGGTGCTATTCAAGGCCTCCGAAATACCTCCTCCCACATCCGAGGACCGCGAACTTCACGCCACGTGGCTACCCCGTCCGGTGAGTTTTCTGACCATCACCAGATGTAGTTTTCCCAGCATACTCGTGAGAGGATTTTAAGTCACTGTGTGTATTTAATCAGGAGTACATGGTGATGGCGGAGCGGGTCAACTATCCAGCTTCGCTACCAGAAGGTCCAGCGAACGCTCTCCTGACGGAGATGCTAGTCCCGGCACCCTACAAGGCGCCGGAAAAGAAGGCCAAAAAGAAGGCCCCGGGGACCAGGAAGGGTCTCCGGCGTAAGGTCGTACCGAACGCCTCGTCCGAAGACGACAAGGCACACTCCTCCCCCGAAGGGGAGAAGGAAAAGGAAGGGGCCTCCCCACCTGAGGAGGCTGAAGGGCCTAAGAGGGCGACCGAGGGGACCAAGAAGGGTCCCCGGCGCAAGGCCGTCATAAACTCGTCATCCGAAGACGACGAGACAGATTCCTCCCGCGGAGGCGGGGGAAACACGAGGAAACTCCGCCTCCCTGCACTGGGGAGGAGAAGAAAAGGAGAGCCGCCCCAGAGGGGGAGGCTAGGACGCCCAAGAAGGGAAAGGCGTCCCTTCCGGATTACTCCACCACGGCCGCCTACAGTGAGGAGGAGTGGCTGCCCAGGGGGAAGCCACTAGTAAGATCGTAAGTATCCGCACTTTGTTGTACTTTAGTGCGACTTCGCTTCATAGTCTGTTATAATGTTGAACACGTATATGTAGTGTGGCTAGGGTCCATCCCGAGGTATCCTCTTCGGATGGGTCCTTGAGCGATTCGGCGATGAACTCGCTCCCAACGGCCACTTCCCCTCGGTCTGCGGATGACACGGAGGTGTTGTCCCAAAGGCTCCCAGAGCAGGGGGAGGCGACTCTGGAGACGCCCCAAGGCGAAATTCCAGACGCCGGGCACACGAGGCGTAAGATCCCCACGGATTGTGTCGACGGGAGCCGCAGCAAGTCGGGCTCCCAGCCGGACACTATGCCGGAACCCCCAAAGGTTCCGGATTTGGGTAGGCAGCCCCTCGCCAAGGAGGGGAGCCGTCCATGCCGATAACTTCCGTTATGCCAGAGGCGTCGGATAGTCTGCTGGAAGCGCTTTGTGGTGCTTCCATGGATGAAGAGCACCGTACTCTTATGAGTGCGGTGATTCAGAGGGTCCGGTCCGCCAAAAGCGGATTGATCGAAGCCTGTATCAGCCTCCTGACAGGCTTTGAGGTAAGTAATCAAAAGTTTGTGAAATTATCACCTGATAGACAGTAGCCCCTGATACTCTGTTTGGTGTTCATAAAGAAAAGCCAAACGGAGGGACAATTATAATTCGCAGGAATCTAATAGTAGGTGTCTATGTAAATAAGCAGGTGGTGCTGCTTGCCGCTGCTGCCTGCATAGCAGAGGTCACCGGACTCAAACGGGACCTAGAGCAGGCCCAAGGAGAGCACAGCCTCACGAAGAGGCAGCTCGAAGAGAACAAAGGTGAGTGATACCCCATTCACATATCATAAAGAATAGAAAAAATTGGTGATGCTAATGAAGAAGTGTCATGATTTTGTAATAGGGGCCACGACCAAAGTGGCGTCCCTGAAGAAAGCGCTATCCGAGACCGAAAACAAGGCGGCTATGGAGCGCATTGAGTGTGAAAGACAAAATGCTAGGGTGGGCGAGGTACAGCAAGAGCTCCAGGAGCTCAGCAAGAAGTTCGAGTCCTTGAAGCATGACTTCAAGACGAAGGAGTCTGAACTTGCGAAGGCCCTTTTGAGCATGAAAGACGCCAAGGCCGAAGCCGAAAAGGCCTAGCAGGAAATCCAGGCGGCCAAGAAGAGAGCGGCGGGTAAGACATTCTTTATGCAAAGCAAGCATATGGAGGAGACGTTTCTTTTACTTACCCGAATTCGGAGCTCTCCAGGGGCATTCGCAGATCTGCCACGCAGCATATCAGATGCCGCGGAGTTCTACCGTGCCGAAGAGGGGAGCTCAACGGAGAAGCTGTTCTGGTCCCAGTATGCTGGAGCCGAACACCCGATGCCTCTGAGGTACCAATTGAAGTAATTGGTTGAACTCCACGGGGCGGCCGAAGTGGCAATGAAAGATTTCATAGTCCGAATGTGGCCTGGTGAGCCCCTGCCCGCCAGCTACTTCGGCTTGATAAAGCAGATGGTAAATGCCTGTCTACGGCTTGAAGTGATCAAGCGATCCATTTGCATTGAGGGTGCCTGCCGAGCCTTTGCCCGTGTGAAAGTGCATTGGGGCAAGCTGGATGTGAAGAAGCTGGTGAAGGATGGACCGCTGGAGGGCAAGGCGCATCGCTGTCCCGAAAAATATTATGATGGCTTTATGAAAGGCGCTCGTCTCGTGGCCGATGAATGTACCAAGGACACGATCTTTGAGTGAATGTACTTCTGTCGTTTTTGTAATATAAAGACGAAGTTATTTGTGCTATATAGCGCTTTGTTGATTTAAAATATTACCTTTTGTGCGGTTGTTTATAAAATTCTGAAAGTAGGCCAGTCGTCGGCTTCCGCCCCCACGTAACTAGTACTGGGGTGTTCGTGGAAAACCCAAAACACTCTTTTATCCAAATTTTTGGTCCGTGAATGAAGTGTTTGGCACAGCAAACAAGGCTATCGGACTATGCGGCTTTATAACTCTCACTTAGCCATAGAAGTCTATAATTTTAAATTGCGGCGAAGCCCCTAGGATTCGAAAGGCCGAATTGGGGCGCTATACACGCCTAAATCAGACGAGGCTGACTCCTCGCCTAAAGCGGAAAAAATCTTTAAGGATTTCAAACCTCTCGAACAGCGACCAGCTCTCGCCGCATCATGACAGTCAGTTTTCGGCTTTCTCTACTGAGGTGCTCGTCCAGAAGAATCTCCCTATGCTACCTCAGCCGATATAACGGAATGTAAGGTACCAAAACAAGGGAGCCGGGCTAACCCAACTATTGACCCAAGACATGATTCGGAGCTGATGCATATAATGCTATAAGTTCAGGGTGCCGTACTGTCGAAAGTGTTCGGACTTATCTTGTCGTATTAAGGGGCGCCATAAGAAGCCCCTAGCAAACTGAACGTACCAAGGTGTACGGATGCAATATTAAATAAACATTTATAGGAAAAATGTGCAGATAGGAATAATAAGCTGACGCTATATACTATCTCCCATTGATGAATAATACTTCTAAGTGTATGTTTACAATGAATGCGTTAAGCAGAAGTAAATAGGACTATTTGACATGTCCTATCTATCGGATTTCGGGTTCCGGCAGACCCTTGAGGTTCGAACACTGGGGTGCGCATGAAGATCTTTCCCCTACCAGCTCACATCTCGAGGTCTCGCAAGGATCTAAGCAAGAAAGATGAACACACAAGGGACATGAGATTTATACTGGTTCAGGCCACCATTGTGGTGTAATACCCTACTCCAGTGTGTGGTGTGGTGGATTGCCTCAGGGGCTGATGATGAACAGTACAAAGGGAGAACAACCTCGCAAGGGGCTGTTCTTGAGCTGGTGCGGTGAACTGCTTGGGTGAGTTCAGTCGCTTCTCTCTCTCTCTCTGATCCATCTGTTTTCTAGATGCCTCTACCATGTGGTGGCTAGTCCTATTTATAGAGGGAGGCCCTGGGCCTCTTCCCAAATAATGAGCGGGAAGGGCGCCAACAATTGGCCATTTTGAAGGGGAACATTTGGTACACTTATCCTGACTAAAGTTGGTCTTCGGCTGCCAAAGGCTCTGACGATGACGCCGTCCTGGGCTCCATGATGACCTCCATCCTGCCCCTCTGCTATTCTTGGTCTTGTTGCACCGAAACGGTAACCTTTGCCTGATGCCTTGGCCTGTGCTTGCCCCCTTTGCCCCGAAAGGGAAACAAGGACACTGCGCAGGCCGGCGCCCGCCTGGTCTTCGATCATCATGGCTTGCATCACGGGCTCCTCGGGAGGTACCCCGCCTTCATCTCTCCGCCTCCTCGCGAGCCTGCCTGGGGAGGCTGCTCCTGAGGAAGCTTCCTGTCGTCCGCCCCGCGAGGCTTGGCCCCTCGCGAGGGTCTTGAGCTTGAGCTGATGAAGCTGGGCCCCACTTGAGCCATGCCGCAGGCCGCAGGTAGGCAAGTCTGGGGACCCCCGTTCCCAGAACACCGACAATAGCCCCCGGGCCCAAGGCGTGCCCAGACTTGGCTTAGTAGAGAAGCGAAAGGGCAAGTGCGAAGCACCGCGGTCCCCAACAGCCTGCGGCCTTAGGCGTCGTGTGGCGGTTGATTGGACGCGGGCGCCTCCGCTTCCCCATGATGCCTCATTATGCGCCCGGCTAGGCGGACCCGTGGTTGCACACAACTATTCCCCTTTCGCCGCCCGCGCGCTTCCTGCCCTTCCTCCTTCCTCGAGCTTGAACCTCCGCCTCCAATCAAACTCCAGCTCTCCCCTCTTTCGACCTCCATGGCGCCAACAAAGAAGGAAAGGGGGAAGAAGCCCGCGCCTTTGTCCCGCTCGCCTCCGGTGGTGGCCCCCGCCGTCGATCGGTCAATCATACTCAATCCCGAGCCCTTGCGCAAGGTCCGTTCTGCTCTTGCCACCATCTTCAATGAGTGCGGCCGGACCACGGTCTGGCCTGCATCCCATGCATCTATTGATAGGGTCGTCACAGAGGTCCGGTTCTTCGCCGACGCCGTGTGGGCGGGTCTGGTTCCCCCTTTCTCTGCTTTCTTCAATGCGGTGCTCTCCCATTATCAGATCCACATGATGCACCTCGAGCTTGAGTCCATTACCCTCCTGGATGTCTTTGCTTTTGTTTGCGAGGCAATGGTGGGCATTCCTCCTTCGTTTGCCCTGCTGCGCCACTTCTTCTGTTTGCGCCTGAGCGACCCCACTCAATGCTCGGGGTGTGTGAGCTTCCTTGCCGTGCCAGAGACGGCTGCTTCAGGGATCTACTTCGGCCTTCCTCCCTCTGAGGCCAAGTTCAGAGAGCGGTGGCTGTATGTGGATGTTGGGGTACCCAGCCCCCTGCTCTCACACCCAACCGCGCCTGTTGTTCCCAGCTCAGGCTGGGGTCATGAGGCGCTCGTGAGCCCCTGGCTCGTCTTCGTCTGGCGCTGTTTCGAGACCTTGAGGGCGCTTAATGTGATGGAGCCCAAGGTGGTGAAGGAGTTCCTCCAGTGTCGCATTGCTCCTCTCCAGCGCCACTCTCGACGGATGTGGGACTTTGCGGGGCACAAAGACCGCATGCGGCTCCAGGAGGAGGACCTGGAACCTGAAGCGCTGGGGACGGTCCTCAAGGTCCTGACTGGCGATCCTTCCCCAGGCAGACTTCGACATGATGGTTCCCTCCTGTATCTTTGTTCGGGCAGGGCCGATTTCGTGAAGCATATGCCCAGCTTCGACGAGTGGGGGCTGCGCCCGACTGGCCTCAGGGGGCCCCGTGAGAATCCTGTCGCCGTGGTTGCTCTTCCGGTTGCCCAAAGCGGCCCTGTCTCTGGCGATGGAGCGGGGAGACGAGAACCACCGGGAGCTAAAAGGGATGATGTTGAGGTGCTGATGCCACGTGGAGTTCCGGAGGCGGCATCTCCTGAAGCTCGTCCTGGAGCAGTGGCAGGCGAGGAGTTGCGGCCTACGGCTCCCGAGGTTGAGGCTCCCGAGCCCCGGTCGTTCCTCATGAGGCAGTGCCCGGTGGCGCTCCTCAGGTTGGTCCCCTTAGCGCTGCTCGCCTTGACGCCTCCTCCATGCCACAGACCGACCCCTGCGCCAAGCGCTTAGGTCAGTTTCGCGTAGATTTCGAGGCCCTCCACAGGAGGAAGGAGGCCTTGGGTGGTGACGACCGCCCCTGCCGCCTGTTGAAGCGCAGGAAGTACTTTTCCATGGACGAGTAAGTCCTCTTCTTTCTTTGTTCCTTTATTTCTCTGTTCTTGTAGCTGATCGCGGCCTATTAGGGCCCTTACTGCTGAATTTGCGGACACGGCCAAGGAGCCGTCCCTCCAAGCTTTGTCCTCGCTGCTGACCCTTGGTGCGCCGAGCTCGAGCGGCACCCTTGCCGCTCGGCCAGTCAGAGAAGTGGCCCGTCCCGCTGGGCATCACGAGCCTGCGCGCCTGCTGTCCTCCCTTCACGAGTTCTCTTGGGGCACGGCCAGCTTGCCCCGTGCTCCTTCCTTGATCATGAACGGTGACTGGCTGAAGTCAGTCTTGAGCTCCTCTCCTGGGGACGAACTAGTGCCAGGACGGGCTCCTGGCGAGGCCCGTTCGGCGATTGCTGGGGCACCAGCCCCCAGCCCTGTGCCAGGAGGGGGCATGCCGTCCCAGTGCCCTCTGCATTCGCCAGTGGCGGAGAGTGACGCGGAAGACGTACTCAGGGATGCTCGCGAGCGCCGCGCCCTTTGCCAAGGATTCCTCCAGGGGCAGCGGATGCAGTGACTCGGATCGGAGCGGAGCTTGCTGGCAAGGATGCGTGCCTCAAGGCCGAAGGCTTGCGCCTCGCTGAGGAGAGGCGCAAGCTGAAGGTTGTCATCACCCTTGCCCGTCACCAGCATGACCTTGACAACGCGAGGGCTGAAGCGTTGCTGCCGGCCTCGCGAGAGGCCTGCTCTCAAGCCGTCGAGGAGGCCCGGGAAGCAGACCGACAGCGCAAGGATGCCGAGGAGCGCGTGTGGGAGCTCCAAGCTTGGAGCAACTCTCTGGAGGAGCAAGTGGAACTGTGCCAGGCGGCCCTTGTGTCGCTGAAGGAGGCCTCCGTCGACCAGGCGGAGCTCCAGAAGCGCGAGGAAGCACTGACACTGGAGATCGCCGAGCGCAACCTTGACCTCAAGCGGTTGGAGACAAGGGAGCGCCTGGTGGCTCAGGTGGAGGATGACATCTCGCCGTGAGCGAAGCCCGAGCCCAGGAAGAGGTCGAACGCCGCGTGGTGGAAGCTCGTTCGGGTCTCGAGCGCCAATACGAAGCGAGGTTGGAGCTGATCAGGGCCGAAGCTGAGGGTAGGACTGCGGCCCTCAGGGCCAAACTGGCCAAAGTGACGCGGGGTGCGGACCTCTCCGCGGCCGCCCTTGGCGCAGCGCAGGCGGAGCTGGCCTCTTGCCGCGCCGAGATGCTTCTTCTCCTATAGAGGGTTGATGGCGCCGAGGCCATTGCATGGCAGAACAAGGACGAGATCCGTCTGAGGCGGATTCTGGAGCATGAGCACGCCCCCATGCTTCGAACGCTCAGGGAATAGGCTAACACGACCCTGGGCAACATTTGCCAGTCCACTGCTGAGGTGCCGCATGAGACCAACTATGCCGGCAACCTCCAATATTTCACTGACATGGTGACGCTTCTGGAGAACCGCTCCGAGAGGTCTCGTTGGCTCGTCGAGGAGAGGAGCCGAGCCTTGCTTGGGCGTGCCTTCTCCCGTGTCTTCAGCCATCTGTAGAACAGGGATCCCCACTTTGATTTCGATGCCGCCATTGCACCTGTGCCCATAGCCATCCGGGGCGACCTGGCGCAATGGGTGGAGGACAACATGGACACCCTCGTTAGGGCCTTCGCATCTGATGATGATGGCGTGATCGTGGCCGCCGATGAAGGCGGCGTGGTGGATGCGCCTGGCGCTGGCGGAGGTGTTGGTGGTTATGGTGATGATGCCAGTGATGCCAGCGACGCCTTTGGAGGCGCCCCAGATGACGTGGCGAGTGATATGTCCAATTGATTGTACGCCACCGCTGTTTACCCTGCGCGAAGAAGGTTCGGGCTTGGCCCTGAAGACTGTAAGAGCATTTTGGGAGGGGAAGCCCCTCATGTAAAGGTTCGCGATCGATATCCTTGTAAGCGTAACACTGCGTGTGAGCTTAGTTACTGGCCCAGTGATGGGTCAGCCGACATGTTTACCTTTAGACCCCGATGAATCCCGAGCGAGCCTGTGGGGGCCGCAACGCCTCGAGTGTCTTCTGGGTGGTCCCATTGATCCTGCGATGAGAACCTCCGGAGAGGGTGCGGTGACAGCGGTTCGGATTGTAGACGTGCTTGGCCTGGCCCGGCTCGTGAGGGGCTCGCGAGGGGAGGCAGCTGACGCTAACTTGGACGTAAAGCCGAAACCAAAACACGAGAGATTACTCGAATGAGACTAAGCACCCCTTCCCCAGACACACGCAAGTCTCAAGCTCAAATCCAACTTAAATTCAAATCGAAGAAATTGGTTAACAGAGGAAAAGGCAAAACGCAAAAAGCCGCGTCCGGCACCTAGTCTAGTCTTTGACGTCTTCTCACCAGTGCGGAGCTAAGTGCTGCCATTGGGCGTGGGCGGGAGCCCCTGAGGCCCGAGGCGGCTCTTCGGAGACTCTGGGATGTGTACAACCCCACTCATTATTACGTGAGGGTGTCACGGGGCGGCGAGCTTCACAGGCACTAGGCCTTCTTCACAGGTACTGGCCTTGCTTCATATCGCCAGACGAGGGCCCCGCCTTGCGCCGCACTCTACCGCCATTAACGGTGACCGGAAACCAAGGACGACGCCAATGGGGTAGAGCGGTCGCCAGCGGTTCCCCCGACGACCATGGGTCCTCTGCCGGGGGCAGGCCCTATGGAACCTCCCCGGCAGAGGGCCCACCTCCGGAGTGCACCTTGTGCCGAGCGCCGCGGGGACGAACCCGGATCTGGGCCCTTCTCCTGCAGCCCCCGGTGCCCTCCTCCCGAGGGGTAGGAGGCAGCGGCATTGGGGCAGCCATCTGCCGCGGCGACCTGTACCTCCTGCGACCCATGGTTAGCATAAGCTTCCTCCTGAGGAAGTAGTGGTACCAGATAGTTGCTGCCACCAGCGCGGCCGTCGAGGCCCTCTTGGGGCTCCTGAAAGAGCTCAGCTTCGGGTGGCTCCTCGCCCCAGCCTGGCCCAAGGAACGAGCCATGGTTTTCTTCCAATGCGCACTCTCGATCCACCATGTGGGGCACATAAGCTTCTGGAACCATAGCCCTACGATTCTCGCCATAGTGCCCCACATGCCATGTAGTCTGGCCTGGAGCGTTGTCTTGAAGGTTATGGCACGGTGGCCCGCAGAGGCCGAAGGTCGCGGCGTGTGCTCCTTCGCTGGCCAGAGATGGGGCCGGCACGACTTGGCGCCCGGTGCTAGCGGCCGGGTTGGCGTTGAGCAAGGCCTGGAGTCCGCTCGGAGTCGCGTGGGCATGTATGGGGCCGCCATACGGCCCGTCCTGGACCTGGGGTGGCAGCTGGACGCAGAAAGGAGGTGCTCCCGAGGCGACGGCATCGAGGAGTTCAGCTACTCGCTCCAGCAACACGGCAAGGCCGCCCTCCATCAGCCGACACCATAGCAGCTCTCAGGCCACCGTGAGCGCGGCCCTGGAGTTCGCCTGCTCCCGTCGGGTGTGTGGCGCTATGGCCGCAGCATGGTTCAAAGCTCTTGCTGCTGATCGCACATGCCGCGGTGTGAGGGCAGGCGGCGCTTGGCCGCGTCGCCCGCGCCCTATAGCGCCCTGCGGAGCGCGAGCTGCCTGAGGCGCAAGGTTGAGGTCGCCCTGGGCCGGCGGCACGGCGTGGACGGGCCATGCCGCCTAGCAGTAGGCGTTGGCAGCCGGGTCGCTTGACATCAGGGCGGCGAGGGTGAGTTCAGTCGCTTCTCTCTCTCTCTCTGATCGATCTGTTTTCTAGATGCCTCTACCCTGTGGTGGCTAGTCCTAGTTATAGAGGGAGGCCCTCGGCCTCTTCCCAAATAATGAGCGGGAAGGGCGCCAACAATTGGCCATTTTGAAGGGGAACATCTGGTACACTTATCCTGACTAAATTGCTCTTCGGCTGCCAAAGGCTCTGACGATGACACCTTCCTGGGCTCCACGATGACCTCCGTCCTGCCGCTCTTCTAGTCTTGGTCTTGTTGCACCGAAACGGTAACCTTTGCCTGATGCCTTGGCCTGTGCTTGCCCCCTTTGCACCAAAAGGGAAATAAGGAAACTGCACAGGCTGGCGCCCGCCTGGCGCCCGCCTGGCGCCCGCCTGGTCTTCGATCGTCATGGCTTGCATCACGGGCTCCTCGGGAGGTACCCCGCCTTGATCTCTCCGCCTCCTCGCGAGCTTGCCTAGGCAGCCTGCTCCTGAGGAAGCTTCCTGTCGTCCGCCCTGCGAGGCTTGGCCCCTCGCGAGGGTCTTGAGCTTGAGCTGATGAAGCTGGGCTGCATTGGGCCCCCACTTGAGCCACGCCGCAGGCCGCAGGCAGGCAAGTCTGGGGACCCCCGTTCCCAGAACGCCGACACTATCCAAGGGCGGGCCGCATGTAGGTATATAAAACAGGTAGAACGATCGTGAACAGATTCCACCTGGGTATTCCCTTTGTGCCCAGAGCCTGTTGCCTCCTTGGTTTTTTCTCCTATGTAAGTCCGACAATCCGGCTCTTCTGAAGAGGCTTCCTGAAAGCAGGGTCCTGAAAGATAAAGGGGGTTATTAAAGTATGTTGCGGCTGAACCGCACTGTTGACTGCGTCACTATTGCGCCTCCGCCTATGCCCATGGTATTTTGAGTGCATAGTTGTGTACGGCGGCACGAATGCTGCCTTAATGGGGCTGGAGCGGAGGCCGGACTGCTAGTCGCACTCTTGGCGTGCCTGGTGATCCTGTTGCGGGGTACTCCGGACTCGCTTGACGGTGTTCGGGGTTGTTGTTGCCAGATTGGTGGTTTGCCGGAGAAGGCTGCTTTGTACTTCTGCCGCGAGGGCTGCAGTATGCTCTTCTGTACGGAGAGAGTGGTCCATGTTTCCGTTGACTGTTATGACCCCGCGAGGTCCTGGCATCTTGAGCTTGAGGTATGCATAGTGTGGTACCGCATTGAATCGAGTGAATGCGGTTCGTCCAAGCAGTGCATGATAACCACTACGGAAAGGGACAATATCGAAGATTAACTCCTCGCTTCGGAAGTTGTCCGGAGATCCGAAGACCACTTCCAGTGTTATGGAGCCCGTGCAACGGGCCTCTACTCCTGGAATTACACCTTTGAAGGTGGTTTTGGTGGGCTTGATCCTTGAAGGGTCGATGCCCATTTTGCGCACTATGTCCTGATAAAGCAGGTTCAGGCTACTGCCGCCATCCATAAGGACTCGCGTGAGGTGAAATCCGTCGATTATTGGATCTAGGACCAATGCGGCTGAACCGCCATGACGGATGCTGGTAGGGTGATCCCTACGATCAAAGGTGATCGGACAGGCTGACCATGGGTTGAATTTTGGGGCGACTGGCTCCATCGCATAGACGTCCCGTAGTGCTCGCTTCCGTTCCCGTTTGGGAATGTGGGTGTCGTAGATCATATTGACCGTTTTCATCTGGGGAGGAAACTTCTTCTGTCCCCCCGTGTTCGGACGCCGGGGCTCCTCGTCATCGTCGTTGTGCAGCCCCTTGTCCTTGTTCTCAGCATTTATTTTACCGGCCTGTTTGAACACCTAGCAGTCTCTATTAGTGTGGTTTGCTGGCTTATCCGGGGTGCCATGAATTTGGCACGAGCGATCAAGTATGCGGACCAGAATGGACGGTCCCTGATTGTTTCTTTTGAATAGCTTTTTCCGCTGACCGGATTTGGAGCCACTGAATTCGGCGTTGAATGTCGTGTCTTCAGTGTTGTCGCCGTGGTTCCGTCGCTTATGTCTGTTGCGCCGTGGCTTGCTATTATTGTCGCGGACACCTGAAGTGCCAGAATTTATTGGCGTGGTGCTACTGCGAGCCAACCAGCTGTCCTCGCCCGCGCAAAAGCGGGTCATGAGTGTCGTGAGGGCCGCCATGGACTCTGGTTTTTCCTGGCCGAGGTGTCGGGCGAGCCACTCATCGCGGATATTATGCTTAAAGGCCGCCAGGGCTTCAGCGTCCGGACAGTCGACAATTTAGTTCTTTTTGGTTAGGAACCGAGTCCAGAATTTCCTGGCTGACTCTCCGGGCCATTGGGTAATGTGACTCAAGTCATCAGCATCCGGTGGTCGCACGTACGTGCCTTGGAAGTTGTCGAGGAACGCATCCTCCAGTTTTTCCCAACTGCTGATGGAATTTGCCGGTAGGCTATTTAGCCAGTGTCGGGCCGGTCCATTGAGTTTAAGGGGAAGATACTTGATGGCATGTAGATTGTCACCTGCGGGCCATGTGAATGTGGAGAAGGAAATCTTTGATCCATACTGCGGGGTCTGTTGTGCCATCATATGATTTGATGTTTACGGGTTTAAACCCTTCTGGGAGTTCGTGATCCATCACTTCGTTAGTGAAGCAGAGGGGGTGTGCAGCACCTCTATGCCGGGCTATGTGGCTACACAGTTCGAATGAGTCTGATTGGCTGTATTCGGCCCGGCCAGATTTGTCGATAGTGTATCCGACGTGACGTTCATCGTTATGTATTGGGGCGCGCCCCCGCGATCCATAGATTGATCTTGGTTATCCTGCCTTGTTTTCCAGTATATCTTGCAGGTCCTGCCTATTGCCCCGGGCCGTAGTGTATTGGCGTAGGGGTGCGGGCTGGTATTCGGGTTGTTACGCCGTTTTATCCCAGCAACGAGGTGGCCGGCCAGCCGTGTGGTGCTCGAGTCCATATTCCTCGGCTGCCAGGACTTCAGTCCATCTGTTTGTGAGCAGGTCTTGATCAGCTTGGAGCTGCTACTGCTTCTTTTTCAGGCTCCTCGCAGTGGCCATAAGCCGGCGCTTGATGCGCTCCTACTCTACGGGGTCCTCAGGCACGCCGAACTCGTCGTCGCCGAGGCTAATCTCGTCTTCTGAGGGGGGCATGTAGTTGTCCTCCTCTGGGTATCCGTCCATCGCCTGTTCGTCTGGGCTGACCTGCCCGTCTTCCTGTTCGGCCTGCTCGAAGGCAGGCTGATCGGGGTTGTATTCATCTTCGGCACCATCCGGATTGTTTTCGTTTGCTGTGGCGGGGCTTGGAGCGGCGCCGATGGCGCCCATGCTTTGCTTTCTTCCTTGAGGGGGTTATCCTCCATTGCCTCATCGCCATTGGTTTCTTTCGGAGTGTCCACAATATATATATCATATGAGGATGTGGCTGTCCAGCGCCCCATGGGCGGTGGTTCCTATTCTTCTCCTACATCGTCGTCCACACCATCGATGTCTTCAGAGTCAAAGTCAAGCACGTCGGTCAAATCATCGATCGTGGCAATGAAGTGGGTGGTGGGTGGGCAACGAATTCCCTAGTCGCCTGCTTCCCACTCAAGCCGGACATAGTTCGGCCAAGAGTCTCCTGACAAAGAGAGAGACTTTAATGAGTTCAGCATGTCGCCAAAGGGAGAGTGCCGGAAGATATCCGCAGCGGTGAACTCCATTACCGGAGCCCAACCAGCTTCGGCGGGCTCGGGGGTGCGCGGACTGGAACCTACAGCCAGACACGACTTCGGGGGTCCGGTGTCACAGGCTTCCTTGGGGGTGAAGCCGGTAAGGGAGTCCTGGATAAGGGGGTATCCAGACAGCCGGACTATATACAACGTCCGAACTATTGAAGCGTGAAGATACAAGACTCAAGACTTCGGCCCGTGTCCGGATGGGACTCTCCTTGGCGTGCAAGGCAAGCTTGGCGATCCGGATATTATGTTTCCTTCCTTGTAACCGACTCCATGTAAACCCTAGCCCTCTCCGGTGTCTATATAAACCGGAGAGGTTGGTCCTTAGAAGGCTGATCACAATTACAATCATACCATCATAGGCTAGCTCCTAGGGTTTAGCCTCTACGATCTCATGGAAGATCTACTCTTGTACTACCCATATCTTCAATATTAATCAAGCAGGAAGTAGGGCTTTACCTCCATCGAGAGGGCCCGAACCTGGGTAAACATCTATGTCCCTTGCTTCCTCTTACCATCAGCCTAGACGCACAGATCGGGACCCCCTACCCAAGATCCGCCGATTTTGACACCGACATTGGTGCTTTCATTGAGAATTCCTCTGTGTCGTCGCTATAGGGCTTGATGGCGCCTCCAATCATCAACAACACTGTCCAGGTAGAGGCTTTTCTCCCCGAACAGATCTTCGTGTTCGGCGGCTTCGCCCTGCGGGCCAATTCGCTTGGCCATCTAGAGCAGATCGATAGCTACTCCCCCGGCCACCAGGTCAGGTTCAGGAACTTGAACTACACAACAGATATTCGCAGAGACTTGATCTTCGACGGATTTGGGCCTGTGCCAGGAGCGCCAAACAGTCACAATGAGCACGGCTTAGACCTGCTTTCGGACGAAGCTCGGGAAATCACCCCAGCAGAAGCCTCGGGTCTAAATCCGGAGTAGTTTGCGTTGCCTAAGGACGGAGGGCTGGACCTCGCCCCGCAGGCCGCACACTCATCGGCGGTGGAGCCGAACACAGGTCTCACCTCTGTGGAAGCCTGTAACCCTGGGCCCCCGGACTCTTACCCCGTTGTTGGTCCCGGTCCGCACACCCTCGAGCCGGCCGAGCTAGGTTGGGCTCCAGTAATGGAGTTTACCGTTGCGGACATCTTCCAGCACTTGCCCTTGGGCGACATGCTGAACTCATTAAGTTCTCTCTCTTTGTCAGGAGGCTCTGGGCCGAACTATGTCCGTCTTGAGTGGGAAGCAGGCGACGAAGGAATTCGCTGCCCACCCACCACCCACTTCATTGCCACGATCGATGATTTAACAGACGTGCTTGACTATGACTCCGAAGACATCGACGGTATGGATGACGATGCAGGAGAATTACAGGAGCCACCGCTCACAGGGCGGTAGACGGCCACCTCCTCATACGATATATACATGGTGAACACTCCGAAGGAAACCAATGGCAACGAGGCAATGAAGGATAACCCCTCAGGAGGAGAAGCAAAGCATGGGCGTCTTCGGCGCCGCTCCAAGCCCCGCCACATCAACACAGGCCCCGGAGATAAAAGCAATCTGGATGGTGCCGAAGAGGAATACAGCCCTGATCAGCCTACCCTCAAGCAGGCTGGACCGGTCACGATGGGATACTCGGAGAGGGACAACTATACACCCCCCTCCGACGACGAGATAAGCCTCGGCAATGACGAATTCGGCGTGCCTAAAGATCCAGTGGAACAAGTTCGCTTCAAGCGACGGCTCATAGCCACGGCAAGGAGCCTGCAAAGGAAGTAGGAGCGGCTTAAAGCTGACCAAGACCTGCTAGTGGATAGGTGGACCAAGGTACTGGCCACCGAAAAGTACGGACTCGACAGCCCCAACAAAGGGCATGCACAGCACAATTGGATACCTCAACCTAAGAAGGAGAATCGAAGGCACACACCCCGACGTCCACACATCATTACGATCCAAGACAGCAAGAAGGATACATGAAGAGGCACCCTCAAGCCTCGGCGCAACGGTCATAAACGGCAAGTAAAGGAAACTGGTGCCAAGTCCAACAACTCCCAGTCCGGTCAATGGACAAAGAGCAGCTCAAGCCTATTCGGCTCGAGCCACATACTCGATCAACCATGTGAAATTCATGGTACTCCTAGAAGGACGGCAAAGCATACCAATATAGAATGCCAGATCCTCAAAACAAAGCGGCTGGTCATGTGCCGGAAACAATGATGGGAGGCGTCTAGTCAAGAGACCCCCATAGTACAAAAGTACGGCCGATCGCCCTCGATCACACCAAACACAGCAATTCAATTGTCGTACCCCTAGACCTAGTAGTCCGGGGCTCCATAATACATAAAACCCTCGCTGATATGAAACCACAGATAACATCTTCTCAAAAGATGCCAGGTGCAAAGGCCAAGTCTATTGGCCCACCACTCTAATGGTTGTTTTCGGATCAACAAAAAATGCCACGCCAAAGATTAATTCTTTGGCACCTTCCCCTCATGCGGTAACTTACGTATGTTAACGGGATGAACCACGTTGGCTAGATTCCACGTGGTAAACCATTAGTCCAACACCGTGTGATATAATCACACTTATAGGCAAGGCCGAACCCCGCCCTTAGAGCGGAAATCATATAGCTGCCGGAACAGCGAGTCGTGCACGCTTATCAAAATTTTGATATGACAGCCAACTATCCGAACACCCACTGAGGAGTCCGTGCTACCTCACGGTATAACAGCTGGGCCCACCAGGGTCCGATCAGGAACCCTTGGACCAACCACGCGAGGACGCTCAGCTGCCTCCAACCATTTGCCTTTACAAACTAACATTGACACAGAACAGGATTGGCAGCATGGAATCAGCCCGGACACACAATGGCAGGAACATGCAGGTAGAAGGCAGTTCAGATTCACTCTTGATCCACTCACAACCCCCTCCAGTCTAGCCATCACAGGTTCTGCCAAAAAACGCCTCTTTTAATACATCATACTCATATGCATAAACATATCATCCTACTACAATGCGTAGACTTAAATAACACTTAACGGTCGTCGTTTATCGCCGACGCCTCTTTGCCAAAAATGGCAGCCACGCTTCGTGTTCGCCCGGTTATGCCAGGGGCTTCACAGTACGGCAATAATGTTCGACCACCTTTTCGGTCGCTCGGCACCCCGAACTTATAGCACTATATGCATCAGCTCCGAATCATGTCTTGGGTCATTGGTTGGGTTTGCCCAGCTCCCATGTTTTGGTACCTACATTCCGTTCTATCGGCTAAGGTGGCGCTGGGAGAACTACTGTGATTGTGTCCCGGTTCAGCCGGATGAGCACCTCAGTAGAGAAAGCCGAAAACCGACTGTCATGATGCAGCGAGAGCTAGTCTGCTGTTCGAGAGGTTGTAAAATCCTTAAAGATTTATTCCGCACAATGCCATTATAAATGCAGAGTGTGACGGATCAGTCTTCTGATCAGGCGCCAATAGAGCCCCTAGTTCGGCCTTCCGAACACTAGGGGCTGCGCCGACCATACTCGAATTCCTATGGCTAAGTGAGAGTAATAAAGCCTTATAGTCCGATTGCCTAGTTCGTGGTGAGAAACACCTCCTTAAAAGAACCCAACTATGGGATAAAGAGCGTTTAGATATACCCCGAACACCCCCGTATCCCTTTTTACGTGGGGGCAGAAGCCGACGACTGGCCAACTCTCAGGATTTACAATAAACAGCCACACGGGAAGAACACATGTTCAAACAATACAGGCAATATATAATAAAAATGTCATCATCTCATATTACAAAAAGTGGCACGAATGCCCTCAGGGAAATATAATGTATTTGGCACATTTATCTGCCGCAAGGCAGGCCCCCTTCAGTACACCTTCATAGTATAGCTCGGGCTTGCGGTGCTCCTTACCCTCCGGCGGCCCCTCAGTCATCATCTTCTCCGCGTCAAGTTTTCCCCAATGCACTTTTGCATGGGCAAACGCCATGCGCGCACCTTCTATACAGACTGATCGGTTGATAGCATCAAGCCGAGGACAAGCGCCCACAATCCGCTTCACGAGTCCGAAGTAACTGCTTGGAATTGGCTCTGCAGGCCACAGCCGGACAACCAAGTCCTTCATGGCTAGCTCGGCCGCCCGGTGCAGTTCGACCAGCTGTTTCAGCTGATCGATAAAAGGCACCGGATAGTTTGGCGCCAAATACTGCGACCAGAAACCCCTCTCCGCAGACTTCTTTTCCTCGGTCCGGTAAAATTGGGCGGCATCTGATATGCTGCGAGGCAGATCCGCAAACGCCCCTGCAAAAACAAGAATTCAGCTTGTTGCTTAGAGTTCTCCCCATTATCATGTAAAAATGGCCAGAAATTCAACAGGCCTTACCAGCTGCAACTTTCCGGGCCTCCTGAATGTCCCGTACAGCACCTCGGGCATCTTCCCGAGCATATTCCGCGGTTTGCAGATCTTGGGCGAGTTCGGACTCCTTCCCTATTAGACTCTGCTCCAAGCCCTCACTTTTCTTCACAGCCTCCTGGAGCTCCCGCTCGGCTGTGATGACCCTAGCCTCGTGTTTTTCACGAAGCGCCTGCTTGGCGGCCGCCTTCTCGTTGGCATCAGCCACAGCCTTCTTCAGTGCCTCATATTCGGCACTCGCTCCTAGGGCATACAACAAAAATACTTTTCAATAGGCACAATTACTCATTCGTGCCTAATACAAGACAATGTTTAAACATACCTTGCTAGTCCTCTAATTGCTTTTTCACACGGCCAAGATTTTCTTCGGCCATGAAAGGCTCTGCTTCAGTTCGGACACTTCCGCATTATGAGCGGCCGTCCTCTCTGCAAATACATGTTTTCACATAAAGGGTACATGTCATTCACATAGGCTCCTGCGAAAGCAGAGGACTTGATCCCCTGCCCGGCTCCCTCTCCTACGCCGGACAGCGTATCAGGGGCTACTACTCATATTATGACCATTCCTCAAAGGTTTCTTAGGAAACATACCTAAAATGCCTTTATAAGGCCAAGGCAGGACTCGTTCAGCCCGCTCTCGGCGGACTGAATCTTTTCAACCACCGCACCCATGAGGGTCTGATGTTCATCGACGATAGACGCGTTCTTTAATGCTGTCAACAAACCTCCTGGCAACTTTGCTTGGACAGAGGTTGCCGGTGGAGTAGGCAAGCCTCCCACCGATGAAGGTGGCTGCTCGCCCGATCCGGGAGCCTTACAGGCCTCTCGGACCTCGTTCGGCTGTGGGCCGAACCCAAGACCGCCCCCGCTGACGGCACGCTCAGGGGCCATCGCTCCCGTGTGTCCGGCTCCAGTGATATGCCCCCCTGGTCCGGGTCCCATTGAGACGACACCTCAGTGTCCCGCCTGGACCTTGGGGAAGGGGCCTCTGGAGGCGTCTTGCTCGCCAAGGCGTTCGAGCTCAGCGAATCCTCCGATCAGGACTGTCCGGTGCGAGACCTTGTCGGACTGTACAAAATATGGCAATAGTTAAAACTACTATACCCAAAAATAATCCCGAGCGCATATGCATGTTCAGGTTTTGTATACTTACGACTTCTCTAGGGGCTGGGCCCTGGGATCCCACTCCGGGCTGCTATCAGCAGCCCGGGTGGATGCCTCTGGGAGGGAACCTTTCCCCCTCTTGAGTGATCCGGCCTCCAGGGATGTGGAGGCCGTTCTTTTCTTCCCGCCATCAGAGTGAGGCTCGTCCTCCTCTGCTTCCTCCTCTTCGTCTTCAGAAGAGGGATCGTCACTAGAGTCTTCGAATTTGGCGTCCGAAGCCTCGCGACGAAGGAGGCCACTCCGGGTCTTTTTGACCTTCTTGGAGGCCTCCTGCTTTGGCACCTCGTAAGGTGCGGGGACCAGCATCTTCGTCAGAAGAGGTCCGGCCGGTTCCTCCAGCAGTGGGGCCGGACAATGTATCCGCACCACCTTCTTTATCCACCCCTGAGGTCACGATAAAACACGATTAAGATGCCTCCCACATGACATGCCAACTAAAGCATGGATGGACAGAGCGTGGCTGTAACTTACCGGGCTTGTAGAATGGGATAATTAATACCCACGGTCCTCGGCGGAGCCCGGCCACGATTTGCCGGACTTGAAGAGCACCTTCCAGATATCCTTGTGGGAGGAATCATAGAGCTCCTGAAGGGTTTGGTGCTCGGTTGGGTCGAACTCCCACAGATTGCAGGCTCGGCGCTGACAGGGGAGAACTAGGCGAACTAGCATCACCTGGACTACGTCGACGAGTTTGACGTCCCTGTCAACCACACTCTAAATGCGCGTCTGGAGCAGTGACAGCTCACCGGACGAGGACCAGTTCGGGCCCTTCTTGGGCCAGGACGTGAGCCGCAGTGGAGCTCCAGATCTGAACTCTGGAGCTGCCGCCCACTTTTTGCTGCGTGGTTCGGTGATATAGAACCACTGCTACTGCCACTCCTTGATGGAGTCGTTGAAGGCACCCTTCGGCCAAACGGCCTTGGGCATCTTGCTTACCATGGCGCCGTCGCACTCGGCGTGTTCGGCACTCACCACCTTGGGTTTCACATTGAAAATCTTCAGCCACATGCCGAAGTAAGGTGGGATCCGGAGAAAAGCCTCGCACATGACGATGAACGTCGAGATATTGAGGAAGGGGTTGGGGGAAAGATCATGAAAATCAATCCCGTAGTAATACATGACTCCACGAACAAATGGGTGAAGGGGAAACCCGAGCCCGTGGACAAAATGGGGAAGGAACACGACTCTCTTGTGAGGTTCCGGAGTAGGGACGACCTGTCCCGCCGGTGGGAGACGGTGGCCGATATTCTAGGCCAGATACCCGGCTTCCCGGAGCTTCCTGATGTCCTTCTCCTGGACGTTCGAGGCCATCCATCTGCCTCCCGCTCTGGATCCGAACATCTTCGGAAAACCTCTCTTCGATGGAGAAGAAGAGTGCTTGGGTGTTAGGGCTCGAACAGAGGGGGATGAGTTAGCGGAAAGAGAAAGCATGGGTAAAAAGAAAGAGACCTCATCTCTTTATAGGGGCGGTAAATGCTTTCTGTGCCTCCCCACTTGCCTGGTGGAGCCCGTTCGCCTCCCACTCGCCGCGATTAGCGGTGCGGTTGTATTACCCACAGCCGTATTGATGAAAATCCCATAATAAGGGGAACACGATCTCTGCTTTTGCAGGACGTGCCAGTGAAATTGCCTCGCAATACGAGTCAAGGTGGGGCAAGAAACGCCGGTTCGCATTGGACCATGCCACGATGCAAGGGCACAGCGTACGAAGATTGCCAGCGGATCGGATTTATGCTATGGTATGCGAAGATCATCTTACGGATCCGGACACGGTCTACGTGTTCGATAACCACTTTGGAGTATTCGGAGAAGGAACCCGCCCTGCAATGCCGAAGACAGGACTGCGCGCCGGACTCATCGTCATTGAAGCCTGGTTCAGGGGCTACTGAGGGAGTCCTGGATAAGGGGCTATCCGGACATTCGGACTGTATACAACGTCCGGACTATTGAAGTGTGAAGATACAAGACTCAAGACTTCGGCCCGTGTCTGGATGGGACTCTCCTTGGCGTGGAAGGCAAGCTTGGCAATCCGGATATTGTGTTTCCTTCCTTGTAACCGACTCCATGTAAACCCTAGCCCTCTCCGGTGTCTATATAAACCGGAGAGGTTGGTCCTTAGAAGGCCGATCACAATTACAATCATACCATCATAGGCTAGCTCCTAGGGTTTAGCCTCTACGATCTCATGGTAGATCTACTCTTGTACTACCCATATCTTCAATATTAATCAAGCAGGAAGTAGGGTTTTACCTCCATCGAGAGGGCCCGAACCTGGGTAAACATCTGTGTCCCTTGCTTCCTATTACCATCAGCCTAGATGCACAGATCAGGACCACCTACCCGAGATCCGCCGGTTTTGACACCGACAGCCGGTGCTCGGCCCTACTGCCGATGAGTGTGCGGCCTCCGGGGCAGGGTCTATCCGCCCGTCCTCGGACGGCGTGATCTGCCCCGAATTTAGGTCCGGAGCTCCTATAGGTGCGATATCTCGAGTATTGTCAGACAGCAGGTCTAAGCCGTGCTCGTCGTGACTGTTCGGCGCTCCTGGCGTAGGCCCGAATCCGTCGAAGATCAAGTCTCCCTGGATATCGTTCGTGTAGTTCAAGTTTCTGAACCTGACCTGATGGCCGGGGGCGTAGCTGTCAATCTGCTCCAGATGGCCAAGTGAATTGGCCCGCAGTGCGAAGCCGCCGAACACGAAGATCTATCCGGGGAGAAAAGTCTCACCCTGGACCATGTTGTTGTTGATGATTGAAGGAGCCATCGAGCCTTGCAACGACGACACAGAGGAACTCTCAATGAAAGCACCAATGTCAGTGTCAAAACCGGCGGATCTCGGGTAGGGGGTCCCGATCTGTGTGTCTAAGGCTAATGGTAACAGGAGGCAAGGGACACGATGTTTTACCCAGGTTCGGGCCCTCCCGATGGAGGTAAAACCCTACTTCCTGCTTGATTGATCTTGATGATATGAGTATTACAAGAGTTGATCTACCACGAGATCGTAGAGGCTAAACCCTAGAAGCTAGCCTATGATGATTATGATTGTCTCTCTAAGGACTAAACCCTCTGGTTTATATAGACACCGGAGGGGGCTAGGGTTTTCACAGAGTCGGTTACAAAGAAGGAAATCTAATATCCGGATCGCCAAGCTTGTCTTCCACGCAAAGGAGAGTCCCATCCGGACACGGGACGAAGTCTTGAGTCTTGTATCTTCACAGTCCAACAGTCCGGCCAAAGTATATAGTCCGGCTGTCCGGATACCCCCTAATCCAGAACTCCCTCAAGGGGGCCAGAGGAGTTATGCGGAGGAGGACGGGAACGAAAACCAGCACCAAAAGAGCGGCGAGGCTGGTGAGGAGGAGCCACCGGGCCCCAAGGAGGAGGAAGGCTCGGGCCAAATGAGGTCGAGCCAGCTACACCACCGGACACCACCTCCCAGGGATCTGCCACCGGCGACACCCCACCGCCAGATCCGGACACAGGAGCGCCAGATCCGGTGAGAGACCATGCCCGCTCGTCGCGTTGGAGCCATTCTGGGCCTGCCGCCAAAGCCTCACGGCCACGAGCACCTGCTCGCGAGCCGCTTGGTCGGCCTCCAGCTTGGAGCTGGGGTGGCCTCGTACTGTAGATCGACACCCTCAGCCGATGAATCCTCGTGGCAGCGCTTGCTTCCAGACATCGCCTCGCTCGAAGAGCCCCTGGACTTGTCTAGGGCGAGGGCCTCCGCCAATGAGAGGAGAAGTGGGGGGGGTGGGAGGGATATATCTGAGGAAGCGACGAATGGTGGCGCGGCGCTTGCGCAGGCCAGCAGCAGAGGCCGGAAACCCTAGAAATGGGGGAGGGATCCTTTCCTCACCCATAAATAGACCAAGCGTGCAGAACCCATGGGGGTCGAGTAGGCCAAACAATCCAGAGGGAGGAGGGTAAGTGACCGCAATCATCGGCCCAGGGCCCACGGAGGGGAGGGGGAAGTCAAACACCGATGCAAGGGAGGGAGCCACGGGCGTCCCACCCAGGACCGGCCAAAGGTCCACAGGGTCCAACGATCCCAGGGGCCCACTAGCCTCCAAGGACAGAACCAGATCTAGGGTACGCCCCATCGTCGCCCGCCCAGCCCCCGCCGGACGGCTCGCCGACGATGAAGGCGCCCTGGCTAGGGAGGAAGAATATGAGACCCTTATGAACCAGGCGAGATCAAGGTAGAGATGCCCGCCCCACCAGCGCATGGCAGCGCATCAAGGAGGTCACGAGCCGGAGACGAGAGGGAGAACTTACTAGATCTGCGCCACCGCCGAGACACTTGACACCACCCGGGCTCGTCCAACACTGAAGCAACCGCCCTGCCTCTACCCCCTAGGGAAAACTTACTGGAGCGAGGTGCTGCCTTCACCGCTAACGGTGAACCCGGCGAGCCAGAGACAGGAGCGGAGTCAGAGTCGGAGGATGACTCCATGTCGCCAGTGAGTGCACAAAAATGGGAACCAGAGATCGCCGATGAGGCCGCCGGTCTCCGCACCGGCACCAAACACTAGTAGAAAACAGGGCACTAGTCCCATTTCCAGAGGGCCTTTAGTCCCGGTTCTGCAACCGGGACAAAACGGTCGGGACTAATGCCCGTTACTTTTAGTCCCGGTTGGCTTACGAATCGGGACTAAAGTAGCTCCACGTGGCCGCTGTGGGGCGCCCAGGCAGGAGGACCTTTAGTCCCGGTTGGTAACACCAACCGGAACTAAAAGGCAGCCACGCGTCAGCAGCTCCCAGGCGTTGGTTTTTTTTAAAGGGGGGGTTCAGGGGTTTTAGAGGGTTTAGGGGTGTCATATTGTGTTAGCTAGCTACTACATATATAGAGAGAAGTCACCTCTCTTTCTCCGTGCTTGGTTGATGGTAGCTACTACATATAGAGAGAACATGACGCTAGCTAGTAAGCAAATGAAGGAACCATTAATTACATAACATCGTCATGAACATATATAAAGAGAAGTGTCCTCTCTTTCTCCGTGCTTGGTCGAACAACAAGTTTTCGTATATCTATTCGGTGCTACTACATATATACAATATAACATATCCCGTACATCATCAAGCGCCAAGCTCCCATTGAATTTTCATATGGTATTCTCCTTTTTCATGTATGACATGGTCAAGAAAGAATCCCACAAATTCCTCTTGAATTGCTTATCATGTGGTAGAAGTTCATCCCGCATCTACTAGATCTAATTTAAAGAAGGGGGTCAATACATATATGTGAATGAAACTCAACACAATTGATGGTAATAAAATTAAATTGTGAATATTGTTTACATACTTCAAATTGTTTGTCAGACAAGCCCCACTCAGAGGTCGAGTGGCGAATGAACTCACAAACGTAGTATCCATATAAATTATTCCCGCCTGCCCACCATAAGCACTTTACGAGAATAGAGTTCAATCAAACTGATAATCAAGCATGATAATGGTATTTATGAAATTAGAATCAATGAGAGATGCACGGAACTAGCTAGTACTACTTACTTTGGGGTGTGTAAATCGCAGCTCATTCTTCAGACCCGGAACCATTCCGGTGAACTTTTTCCAAACCCTGCCACGCAAAGAAAATGATTACTTGATATTAGGAAATGAACGAAAGTTGTCGATATGGTGCGATAATGATTGAACTTACTTCTGGAGCATTGCAGTCATGTCCGCATAGTCCTTGGGATCTTTATGTCTTGAGTCTAAGACAGTTACTACTCCCCCGTTAAGCTTAATGGATGGCAGAATAAAGTGGAACCTGCGCACTCCTAACTCATCAATTACATTACTTAACTTCGAGTAAGCAAAACCGAATACGCACAAGACAGTAACACTCACTTGAAGTTATAAGGAAAGAGTATTTCCCTTTTGTTTTGATGTCGAAGGAACGCTTTTAGCAAGTTTTCCTCAGTATCTTCAACTCTATTTTCTACCATCCATTCATTTACGGTATTTGGGCTAATGAACCCAATGTCATAGATTTGTCCTCTTTTGCATTCGACAATGTTAAATCTGCATAATATAGTGAGGATAATTATATATACATGCAATGAGTGAGCTGAGCTAGAGACTTAATTGCAGAAGTAATACTTACAAATAGTAGCAAGTCATGAGTTGTTTGTTGAGGGCTTCTTGATTGAATAACTGAAATAATTCCATGAATTCAACATGCATCAGGTCGACTCCAATGAGGTCGTGCTCATCTTTAATTCTCACCATCAAACTATCGGTCCCATTCTTCTTGCAGCTTTCCAAGTACCATTCATGCAATCTTTGCATCATCGTTGTTAGATGAGGGTGATCAGGCTTGACGAGAGGCTTCCCATGCTCATATCTAGAGATCTCTACTACCTTAGTCGTTTAAAACTATACATCATCGCCCACGTAATCACCAAGAGTGGTACCAGGCAATAGCCCTGGATGATTAGCGATATCACTAGACACCTTGAGCGGGGGGCACGATTGCTTCTCCTGTTCGCCGAGCTGGGGAATTTTTTTCCCACTTCTTCACCTTGCAGCACTGGTAGTACTTCCCGACCGCCGCGCTTCATCATATGTGTTTTCAATACAGCGGCCATAGTTGGATTGTAGCGGAGGCGATGGTGGTCGCTTAAGGGCATCCAGAGTGCGCTTCGCTTTCACCGGATCTATTGTTTCCTTCGGAGGTGGACGTTTCCGTTCAAAATGGGCCTACACTTTGGCTTCCATGATGTCCGCATTTTCCTTGTTAGTCCTCCCATATGGTAACTTTAGAGGAGCCTTGTTTCTTCCCGCTTGTTGTACTGCTAGCCGCCAGAGCGATGGCGGCTCTCTTCCGTCGTTGCTAAGGCGGCGGAGTCTGCTGACGCACCGGAGGAGGCAGAGTCCGCGGACGCGCCGCAGGAGGCGGAGGACGAGGCGGAGTCCACTGACGCGCCGGAGGAGGCGGAGGAGGAGGAGGCGGAGTCCGCTGACGCGCCAAAGAAAACTGAGGTGGAAGAGGACTCTGCTAAGGGCCCTCATCCGACTGATTTTGTTGAGGGGCCTCATCCGGCTAAGTCTGCTGAGGGGCCACATCCGGCTGAGTCTGTTGAGGCAGTGTCCAGTTTGGAAGCTTGATGTTCTCCTTTCTCCATAGATAGGTACACCTTAAAGCATTTTCCAAAAGAATATCCCCTTCACTTGTAGCGTAGTCAAGCTCCATCCCCTCAAATCCCTCCGTTATTTCATCCACCATGACAATATTATAGCCATGTCGAATCGGACGGCAATGGAAAGTTCCCTTAGCTCGAGGAGGTAAAACAGAGCCAACCGCCACCTTTAAGGTCAGGTTCTGGCATTTCGCCATTGGCACACAATGTTTAGTCTACATGATACTATCCACGGGGTAGCAAGGAGCCGTGAAATCAGGCTGAATGAGCTCCGTGGAAGCCACGATGCTTCTCCGCTGAGAGGTGGGGTAGCTTCGGGGGCAGTGTCAAACGAAGGATCTTCATGCCGCTAAGATGGTTGGCCGGTAACTCGCTGGCTCTCAAGTTCCTCTAGTTTCGCTAATCTTGCACTCATCTTCTGCATTTCGCTTGCTTCCTCTTTCTTCTTTCTCTCTCGGCTTCTATAACCACCGCTATTGGGAAACCCATGCACCCACAGAATGGAGCCTGATGTGCCTCGTGTTCGTCCAGGGTGTTCAGGATTCCCGAGGGCCTCTGTCAGCTCGTCCTTCTCTCTGTCGGGAATGAACGTCCCTTCCTACACTGCCTTGATTGCTTTATCAAGCTTCGTGATGGGTCTTGCAAGTTGATCGTTCGTCCAAACACACTTCCCTGATTCTGGGTCCAAAGTTCCCCCAACCCTGAAGAACCAAGTCCTTGCCCGATCTGGCCAGTACAATCTCGCTGGTTGGACCCCTTTAGGCAAGCAGGTCTTGCTCAGCATTGCCCCACATGGGTCAGGCTTTGTTGTAGCCACCTAACCCCGTAGTATGGTGATACTTCTTCTTTGCAGCATTTTGCTTGTTTGTCAGTGACCTTTGCTTACCCTTCTCCAGCTTATTGTAGGCCATAAATGCGGGCCAGTGATCTCTTAGCTTCTCATACTGACCAATGAATTCTGGAGTCTCGTCTTTCTCGACAAACTTTTTCTTCAAATCTTTCTTCAAGTTCTTGAATAGTCCTGCCATCTTCTTAAGAGCAAACGCCTTGACCTTTCGCTCTACAACTGGGTTATTCGGATCCTCCTCTGGCAGTAGGCTGAAATTTGTCATCAGCGAGTTCCAAAGATCATCTTTCAGTCTATCCTGGACATAAGAAACTGCAGGGTCCTTCTTCTTATTCCATTCTTGGATGCTGACCGAGACGTTGTCCCTAACAACAACTCCGCACTGATGTACAAATGTGTCCTTGGTCCGCTTGGGAGCAATCGGTTGGCCATCTCGAGCGACTTCTGTGATTATGAACCTTTCATCCTGGCGCAACCTTTTCTTTGGGCCTCGTCTCCTTACGGAAGTTTGGCTTGATCCGGAGGGCTAAAAGAAGAATGAAGTGTTAATATATGTACATACAAAACAATTAATGCATCAAGTCAGCAGAGGCTTAATTAAATTTTACATATATAT
>NC_041383.1:181151741-181229081 GCF_002162155.2 Triticum dicoccoides
ATATACCTCGTCGGACTTTGCAACAGTTAAGGCTCCATCCTCCGTTCGCTCACCGGAGCCGTCATGATCTACTTCCTCCTCCATTGTTGGATCACCGGAGCCATCATGATCTCCTTCCTCACCATCGATGTCGTCGAGAAACGACATGTGATATCACCTCCGTCGCTGATTATATCCCCCAACAACTCTTATTTTTCTAAGTCTCTGTCCACAGTGAGGGAGTCCTAGATTAAGGGGTCCTCGGGCGTCCAGGCTATGTGACGTGGGCCGGACTAATGGGCCATGAAGATACAAGACAGAAGACTTCCTCCCGTGTCTGGATGGGACTCTCCTTTGCATGGAAGACAAGCTGGGCGTTCGGATATGAAAATTCTGTTCTCTGTACAACCCAAGGTCCCTCCGGTGTCTATATAAACCAGAGAGTTTAGTCTGTAGAGGTAATGACAATCATACAGGCTAGACATCTAGGGTTTAGCCATTACGATCTCGAGGTAGATCAACTCTTGTAACCCCATATTCATCCAAGATAATCAAGCAGGAAGTAGGGCATTACCTCCATTAAGAGGGCCCAAACCTGGGTAAACATCGTGTCCCTGTCTCCTGTTACCATCGATCCTCAGACACACAGTTCGGGACCCCCTACCCGAGATCCGCCGGTTTTGACACCAGCATTGGTGCTTTCATTGAGAGCTCCGCTGTGTCATTGCCAGAAGGTTCGATGGCTCCATCAGTCACCTACAACAATGCTGCCCTGAGGGAGATCTTTCTCTCCGGCCAGACCTTTGTATTCGGCGGCTTCGCGCTGCATGCCAACTCGTTTGGCCATCTAGAGCAGATTGATAGCTATGCCTCAGGTCACCAGATTAGTTTTCGAAATCTGGATTATGTCGCTGATACCCGAGGAAACTTGATCTTTCAAGGGTTCGCGACCCCAACCTCCGCTTCGGCCTTAGATCTGGAGCGCATTACCAGGTCCGAAGAAGGGATTCCCGAGCCCGCCGTACTCTCTGCGGCTATCGAGCCTGGTACAGGAGAGCCGGAGGAAGCAGCGCCACCGGCAATCATCGTGAAGCCGGCCTCTTCTCCGAACACTGGCTCTGAACCCTCGGAGTCAGCATCGTGTGAGCTCGGCCTAGGAGTTTTCTTCCTGCCGGACTCCACGGACTCTCTTCTCCCTGGCCAAACCTCGCCTTTAAGCGAGGCTCTAGACTTAATGTGATCCCTCGTCATTACAGAGGGGCAACGTCCAAACTATGCCCATCCCGGACTAGGGGCTAAGAGACGGGAATTTTACGTCCCACCCACCACCCACTTCATAGCCACTGTCGAGGACTTAACCGACATGCTCGATTATGGCTCCGAAGACATCGATGGTATGGACGACGATGCCAGAGAAGAGCAGGTCCAAAACCCGCCGTTTACCAGATGCTGGACGACCACCTCTTCATATGACATGTACATGGTGGATATAGCCAAAGAGGGTAACGGCGATAAAGAGAAAGACCCAGTTGAGGATAAACCTCCTGATATACAACCAAAGCACCGACATCAGCGGCGCCGCTCTAAATCACGCTGTGGAAAAGACAACAATACCGGCACCGGAGACAACAATACTCCGGACGACGCCGAAGACCAAGAAGACCCCGTCGAGCCAACCTCCGAACAGGACGATCGGGAAGGTGGGAAAATTGGTCCTAAGGAACAGGCTGTAAACAAAGACTCGGAGGATAGTAATTACCTTCCACTCTCCAAGGATGAGGTGAGTGAGGGAGTCCTAGACTAGGGGGTGTCCGGACAGCCGGACTATCATCGTCCGCCGGACTCGAAGACTACGAAGATACAAGATTGAAGACTCCGTCCCGTGTCCGGATGGGACTTTCCTTGGCGTGGAAGGCAAGCTTGGCGATACAGATATGTAGATCTCCTACCATTGTAACCGACTCTATGTAACCCTAGCCCTCTCCGGTGTCTATATAAACCGGAGGGTTTTAGTCCGTAGGACACAACAACCATTACAACAATCATACCATAGGCTAGCTTCTAGGGTTTAGCCTCCTTGATCTCGTGGTAGATCCACTCTTGTAATACACATCATCAATATTAATCAAGCAGGACGTAGGGTTTTACCTCCATCAAGAGGGCCTGAACCTGGGTAAAACATCGTGTCCCTCGTCTCCTGTTACCATCCGCCTAGACGCACAGTTCGGGACCCCCTACCCGAGATCCGCCGGTTTTGACACCGACATTGGTGCTTTCATTGAGAGTTCCTCTGTGTCATCACCGATAGGCTTGATGGCTTCTTCAATCAACTACAACTCCGTCCAGGGTGAGACTTTTTTCCCCGGACAGATCTTCGTATTCGGCGGCTTTGCACTGCGGGCTAATTCACTTGGCCATCTGGAGCAGATCAAAAGCTACGCCCCTGGCCGTCAGGTCAGATTTGGAAGCCTAAACTTCACGGCGGATATCCACGGAGACTTGATCTTCGATGGATCCGAGCCACAGCCGTGCGTGCCGCACTGTCACGATGGGCATGATCTAGCTCTGCCGCCAGACAATGCCTTGGAGGCCGCACATGAATCCGCTCCGACCCATAGAGTGAAGCCAATCGCGCAGATCGAGGACGGGTGGCTGGACACCGCCTCGGGGGCTGCGACTTCCACGGCGATGGAGCCGAACACTGACCTTGTCCCCTATAAAACTCGTGACTTCGAGGTGCCGGACTCCCTGCCGGACTCCGAACCTCCTGCGCCCCTGCCAATCGAATCCGATTGGGCGCCGATCATGGAGTTCACCGCTGCGGACATCTTTCAGCACTCACCCTTTGGCGACATCCTAAATTCGCTAAAACATCTCTCGCTATCCGGAGAGCCCTGGCCGGATTATGGCCAGGATGGTTGGGATGCGGACGACGAAGAAATTCAAAGCCCACCCACCACCCACTTTGTAGCCACTGTCGACGATCTAACCGACATGCTAGACTACGACTCCGAAGACATCGATGGTATGGACGACGATGCCGGAGACGATCAAGAACTAGCGCTCACAGAGCACTGGAAGGCCACCACAACCCATGATGTATATATGGTGGATACCCCAAAAGGAAGCGATAACGAGGACCCACGGGGCGCGGCAAAGGATAATCCCGCCGATAAACAACCAAAACGGTGACGCAGACGCCGCCCTAAGTCCCGCCTCGACAACAACAACGCTCCTAAAGACCCAGCAATAGAGCAGGGCAAACCAGTGGACGACGAACATACAGCCCAGCAACCGTCCGAACAGGACAAATCGGATAATGAATCCATGCCCGGCGAAACCAACAGTCCAGACGACCTCACGCCGGACACACCGCCGGAAAATAAGAGCCTTCGCAAAAGACTCGTCGCCACTGCAAGAAGTCTGAAGAAGGAAAAACGGAAGCTCAAAACAGCGGAAGACATACTCAGAATGAGGTGGAGCAAAGTGCTCCAAACCGCAGACAAATACGGCAATAGCCATCAATCAAAGAGCTACCCGAAGCGCAAGCTGCTGCCTGAATTTGAGAGGAAGCCATAGAGCCCCCACAGTCAAAAAACAAAGATGCCGCCTGGCCGGATAGACGGCCAGAGGATAGGCCAAAAACTACAAGCGGCGCCGCACACAAGCCGACTCATGATCCTGGGAAAACAGATGGCCGAGCCAGGTCCATTTACGGGCCAAAAAAGAGGGCCCCAAGAAGCAACACAACACGCCAAGTGTTCGAAGATGGTGGTACACCCAAATACAGGGGCGCCGCACACCCACTATGTTTCACCAATGAGGTGCTGGATCAGAATTCCTAGCAGGGTTTAAACCCATAAACATAGAGGCCTACGACGGAACAACAGACCCTGGAGTCTGGATAGAGGATTATATACTACACATACACATGGCTAGAGGAGATGACCTCCACGCCATAAAATATCTACCCCTCAAGCTCAAGGGGCCAGCTCGGCATTGGCTCAAAAGCCTCCCAGAAAACACTGTTGGAAGTTGGGAAGAGCTTGAGGACGCGTTTAGAGCAAATTTTCAAGGGACTTATGTCCGCCCTCCGGATGCAGATGATCTAAGTCATATAACTCAACAGCCTGGAGAGTCAGCACGCAAATTCTGGAAGAGGTTCCTCACTAAAAAGAACCAAATAGTCGAATGTCCGGACGCTGAAGCCTTAGCAGCTTTTAAACACAACATCCGAGACGAATGGCTCGCCAGACACCTCGGCCAAGAGAAGCCGAGGACAATGTCCGCGCTAACAAGCCTCATGACCCGCTTTTGCGCGGGGGAAGACAGCTGGCTAGCAAGATGCAGCACCAGTGACCCAAGTACATCCGAGATCAGAGATGGAAATGGAAAATCACGGCACAGAAAAGATCAGCGCCGGAATAAAGAGAAAATCCCAAAGAGCACGGCGGTCAACGCCGGATTCAAAAGCTCGCGGCCAACCAACAAAACACTGCCTCTTAAGGACAACAGTGACGAGCTATCCAACTTAAACAAAATTTTGGATCGGATATGTCAAATCCACAGTACCTCCGGAAGGCCTGCAAACCACACCCACCGAGATTGTTGGGTTTTCAAACAGTCTGGCTGACTCAACGCCGAACACAAGGGGCTTGACGCACCAAGCGAGGACGACGACGAGCCCCACCAGCAGGGCACCGGCAAACAAAAGACTTTCCCACAAGAAGTCAAAGCAGTAAACTCACTTCATGTGATAATACGGAAAAATAATGCGGCACCCGCTAAGATGGGTCTCGCACGGTCCACCCCAGCGGAACCTCGAGATTGGATGTCAAAACCAATCACTTTTGACCACCTGGATTATTCAAGAAGTGCTCGAAATGCAGGATGGACTGCCCTGATCTTGGATCCTATAATCGATAGACTACAATTTACACAAGTCCTGATGGACGGCGGCAGCGATTTAAACCTGCTATATCCGAACACAATCCGCAAGTTGGGGAAAGACCTTACTAAAATTCGACACAGCCGCACTTCCTTTAAAGGAGTGACGCCAGGCCCTTACGCCAAGTGCACAGGCTCCTTACTACTGGAAGTTGTATTCGGGTCACCGGACAACTTCCGACGCGAAAAGCTAATCTTTCATGTCGCCCCGTTCGAAAGTAGCTATCAAGCACTATTGGGACGTGAAGCTTTCGTCTGTCTTAACGCAATACCACATTACGCGTCTCTTACACTCAAAATGCCCAGTCCACAAGGTATCATTTCATTAAGAGGGTCATTCAAAGACCCCGGACACGGCTAGACGAGTCCGGCATAAATAAGCTAGGGGCTCCCCAGCCGCACACCCCTTCACAAGGGGCTGGGCATATAAGCAACAATGAGCTAATATAGGCTCAGCTTTATTAATTTCTAAATATTTTAATTTTTATGCACTTTTCGCACGATTTCTTTCAAACTAAGTTCCTCTCTTTTTACAGATGAACACCGTGCACACCCGTCCAGGATAACGGCACAATGGAGACACGGGCGCAGACGTGCAGTAGGGACCCGTTGCTAGGATTCTTTTCAGATTAAGACCCTGCGTAAACCTTTTTTACTGTCTCTTGTTGCTATAATCCCCTGGTTTTTCATGATAACCAGAGAGGAGACTGACGTTTTGGCATCGGCCGCGTCAGAGTACCTTGCCCGTACCTGGACACAAGGGGCTTAGGGCATTGTTTCGCCCATTATTATAAAGACCGAACACCTTAGGGAGTGTTCGGCGTCTCGAGTTAGGCATTATATGCATCAGCTCCGAATCATGTCTTTGGTCAAATGTTGGGTTTGCCCGGCTCCTGTGTTTTGCTGCCTTACGTTCCGTATCATCGGCTAACGCGGCACCAGGAGAACTACTGCGATTGTGCCCCAGTTCGGCTGGGCGAGCACCTCAATAGAGAAAGCCGAAAACTGACTGTCATGATACAGCGAGAGACTGGTTAACCACTCGATCGACCACCAGAATGTTTAGAATTCCTCTGCTTTGACGAAGGACCGTTTCCCGGTCAGGCACACACGCGCCCCGAAATCGGAGAGCGCGGTGCCCCCAGGGGCTATATCATAGTCCCACCCTCGAGCTCCAATGGCTAAGTGAAAGTGATAAAGCATCATAGTCCGGTTGCCTTGTTTGCTACGCTACCACCTCCTCAACAGGACCGAGACGTCGGATTAAGTGTGAAAATGCGCTATTTTTTGCGAACACCCCTGCACCTTGTGCGTGGGGGCTGAAGCCGATGACTGCCATCTTTCAGGTTATACATACGTATACATAAACGGCCGCATAGGAGATATTTCAATACTTGAGCGCACAAGTATAAAAAGCGATTACATCATAACCATTGTTTTACAAAATAAAACGTTCATTTGAACGTGACATTTTTCGAGCACTGCGACTCTATTACACGAGCACCACGCATAACTTCCCCAAAATAGTGCTCGGCGGGTAACAGGCTTTCGTCCGAACCCAGGGTTGCAACAGCGGTGGCATCCATCTCTGTCCAATGTGTCTTCACACGGGCAAGGGCCATCCGCGCACCCTCTATGCAGGCCGACCGCTTCATCGCCTTGATGTGCGGCACCGCCCCAAGAAACTGCTGCAATAAGCCAAAATAGCTCTTCGGCTCGGGCCTCTCCGGCCAGACATGAGTCATGATATCCGTCATGGCAAGTCCGGACAACCTATTCAGCTCAGCCCATTCGGCCAAACGATCGGTCAGCAGAAGTGAACGATCCGGACTATGGAATTGAGACCAAAACATCTCTTCCGTCTTGTGATCCTTCAGACTCCGGAAGTGCGCAACGGCGTCCGCCGCACTCGCCGCTAAGTCCATATATGGATCCTCCGGGCCCCATAGCTGGCCAAGCTGAGCATACTTTGGATCCGTAAACTGCGGCGCAGCAGAAAAGGCTTGCCAGCCATAATGTCTCCGGCCTGACGCAGCTCCTCCTTTATAGCCCGCATTGCAGAACAGGCATCCTTGGCTTCGGCGGTGGCCTTCCCCAGGTCTTCTCGCTCCGATAGGCGCTCCTTTTCAAGAGCCTCATTGCGGTCGGTAGCATCCTTCAATTTAATGGCCAGTTCGGCCATCTCTTCCCTGCTTCGGCAGTGTGCAGCCCTTTCGGCTTCTAACTCCTCGGTCGCCCTCGAGGCAGCCACATTACTTCTTCTGGCTTGCTCCTTGGCTTGAGCAAGTTCTGCCCGAAGGCTCTCCACAGCAGCAGCACCATCTGCATCAAGCACAAATATTATAAGAGGTGGGTTTTGGCTCCCTTAATAGGTGACTGCGGAGAGACAACTTACCTTGCGACTCGTCAAGTCGCTTGTTGACTAGCGCGATGTCTGCATCCGCAATATCGAGTTGCCGCATTAATTCAGCAACTCCATTAGTCCGGCTAGCCCCTGGACCATCCGCCACCTGCATAGGAAAGGCGACACTCAATACCTGCGATTTTGATCCTCGGCACGCTGTCGCTTTCGACAACATACCGAGTCTCAGGGGCTACTATCTATATAGGGCGCACTTTCATGTGCAAAACTGTCAAAAAGGTGCGTCGTTTTTACGTACCACAAACCCCGCCAGCAAAATACTGACGGCATTATGCAATCCGCTTTCGGCGGACGAAATCCTTCCAATCACCATGCTCATCAATGCACGGTGATCTTCTGAGATGGACGCCCTCTCAAGCAGATCCTTCAGCTCCCCCGACCGAAAACTAGTCGGCGCCGAACTCTTCGGCTCTGCCGGGCTCGGGGATACCCTCCGTGACGACACTTCAGGCACATCCTCCCTATCCGACGGCGCAGCAGATGGAGGCGTCTCGCTCTCCATCATCTCCGGACGAAGATCCCCCGAAGACAAGCTCATCTGAGAAGGTCGCAGATCCGAACTACAAGGTAAAAATTTTGGTTATCCTCAGAAGCACAAATAGGGATGTTTCTTATTAATGAACTCCCCTTTTTCTACCCACGGCTCGCTGGAGGGCTGATTCTTTAGAGAAGATTGTGCGGCCGGGACCTCCCCGGACGCAGGACCCTCTGGTGAGGAATTCTTCCCCCGCTTAGGGGCTTTGGCCTCCGGGTCTTCGGAGGCGGTCCTCTTCTCCCCCTGGAGGGAGGGATTCTCGATCCCCCCTTCTTCAAGCGCCCCCTTGGGCGAGGCAGTAGCTCCTCTATTTTCCCCTTCGCCTTCTTCTGAAGGCGCAACCTCCAACATTCTGACCAGCACGGGCTCCGGCGCGGTCTCTGGGAGGGGGGCCGGACACCGTATCAGCTTTGCTTGCGCTATCCACTCCTGTTGAAGGATAACGAGTTAAAAGGTGAATTGTAGAAAGGCAAACAAACGGTACGTCCGAACACTGAGCTACTTACTTGAGTATCCGGGCGATTGCAGCTTAGGCCGGCATCCTCGGTCAATTCCGGACACGCCACCTATGATCCGAAGAACAGCTTGTACATCTCCACGGGTGTCGTACCCATGAAGTGTTGGAGAATCCGTGGTCCCTCCGGATTGAACTCCCATAGCCGGAGAGGACGGCGTTTGCAGGGCAGGAGACGCCTGATTAGCATAACCTGCATTACCACGACCAGATCGATCTCCCTTGCTTGGAGGTCTCGAATCCGGCCCTGCAATAGGGGCACGCCTTTTGACGGCCCCCAATTGAGCCCTTGGTTGACCCACGACATCAACCATCGTGGAGGTCCCGAGCGGAATGAAGGCGGCGGCTTCTGCCTGCTGCCCTTCGGAGCGGTGATATAGAACCACTCCTGCTGCCACAAGCTGAGCTCCTCTTGGAAGGAGCCCTCGGGCCACGGGGCATCGGCCCTCCTGCTTATGGCCGCCCCGCCGCACTCTGCTTGACGCCCCCCCATCATCTTCGGCTCCACATTGAAGGTCTTCAGCCACAGGCCAAAGTGAGGGGTGACGCGGAGGAAGGCTTCGCAGACGATAATAAATGCGGAAATATGGAGGATAGACTCCGGAGCCAAGTCGTGGAATTCCAACCCATAGTAGAACATGAGCCGTCGGGAAGCCTAAACCCCGACGGAGGTGGGATACAAAGACGACATACTCGCCGGTCTCGGGGGTGGGGATGGCCTGCCCTTCGGCAGGCAACCTGTGTGAAATCTCGTAGGACAGGTACTTGGCCTCTCGCAGCTTTAGCACGTCCTCCTCTGTGACGGAGGAGGGCATCCACCGGCCCTGAAGGTCGGAGCCGGACATTGTTGAAGGTCCGAAGCACTCGAATATGGGGCTCTGGGTGTTGGAACTTGGAGCAAGGATAGGATTCGATGGAAGATTGAAGAAAAGAGACGAGCCTTGGTCCTATTATAAAGAGGGAGAATACCAAGAGCCGTCTCTGTGACTGTTCGGGACTCGCCTTCGATAGAGGAGGCGTGGCGACGGGCGCGGTTGGGTTACCCACGTCCGTATTGATGAGAATCCCGGAATAAGGGGAACACGATCTCTGCTTCGACAAGACGTGCCAAGGAAATCGCTTCGCTAAACGCGCTGAGGTGGTATAATAAAAAACGATTCAAGTAAAGGCTTGGTAGTGGTGTGACATCATGCCGCAAAATACGTCAGCAGATTGAACTTGTGTACATATTATTCTCTTTACGGTGGAATGTGGAATTTATTTTGCAGAGCCGGACACTATCCTGGTGTTCACAGTCTTCTATGGATTATTCGGAGGAGGAACCCGGCTTGCAATGCCGAACATTATGCGTGCCGGACTCATCGTCATTGAATCCAGGTTCAGGGGCTACTGAGGGAGTCCTGGACTAGGGGGTGTCCGGACAGCCGGACTATCATCGTCCGCCGGACTCCAAGACTACGAAGATACAAGATTGAAGACTCCGTCCCGTGTCCGGATGGGACTTTCCTTGGCGTGGAAGGCAAGCTTGGCGATACGGATATGTAGATCTCCTACCATTGTAACCGACTCTGTGTAACCCTAGCCCTCTCCGGTGTCTATATAAACCAGAGGGTTTTAGTCCGTAGGACACAACAACCATTACAACAATCATACCATAGGCTAGCTTCTAGGGTTTAGCCTCCTTGATCTCGTGGTAGATCCACTCTTGTAATACACATCATCAATATTAATCAAGCAGGACGTAGGGTTTTACCTCCATCAAGAGGGCCTGAACCTGGGTAAAACATCTTGTCCCTCGTCTCCTGTTACCATCCGCCTAGACGCACAGTTCGGGACCCCCTACCTGAGATCCGCCGGTTTTGACACCGACAGTGAGCCTCGGCGATGAAGGCTTTATCATGCCTGAGGAATCCCTTGAGAAGGAGCGCTTTAAGCGCCGGCTAATAGCCACAACAAGGAGCCTGAAAAAGGAGCAGCAGCAGCTTCAAGCGGACCAAGATCTGCTCAACGACAGATGGATGAATGTCCTAGCAGCCGAGGAATACGGCCTCAGGGCCCAACCAAGAGTTACCGAAGCGTAAGCTGCTACCTCAATTTGATGACGAGGCGCTGGAGCCCAGACCATCAACGCGTAACGAGGCCGGCCGATGACCACGTGGCCGTGACAAAATAGCAAGTCAAGCCGAACACCTGCCCGTACTACCTCACCAAAAAGGTAGAGACACAACAGCTCGGGAATATACGTACAATCTATGGCAAGATATGGAAAATAGAGCAGGTCAGACCAGATCGATCTACGGATCGCGGGGGCGCGCCCCAACACGCGAAGAAGGCTGTCTAGCCGGGCGCGACAAGCATAAGAACCCCCGGGCCGAAAACCGCAGACAGACTGCATCCGAGCTCCGTTGTGACTTGGCCTGATATAGAAGCGCCGCACACCCCCTCTGCTTCACTGACGAAGTAATGGAGCAAGAATTCCCAAAAGGGTTTAAACCCGTGAATACCAAATCATACGATGGAACAACAGATCCCACAATATGGATTGAAGACTTTCTTCTCCATATTCATATGGCTCGTGGTGATGATCTTCATGCCATCAAATACCTCCCGCTAAAGCTCAAAGGACCAGCCAGGCACTGGTTAAACAGCCTGCCAGAAAACTCCATTGGAAGCTGGGAGGACTTGGAAGACACCTTCAGCGACAACTTCCAGGGTACATACGTCCGACCCCCGGATGCTGATGACCTAAGTCACATAGTTCAACAGCCCGAAGAGTCGGCCAGGAAATTCTGGACTAGGTTCCTAACTAAAAAGAACCAGATCGTCGACTGTCCGGATGCCGAAGCCCTAGCGGCCTTTAAGCAAAGCATTCGCGACGAATGGCGCGCCCGGCACTTCGTCCAAGAAAAGTCGAAGTCCATGGCAGCCCTCACGGCACATATGACCCACTTTTGCATGGGCGAAGATAGTTGGCTAGCCCGTAGCAGCAACAATGCAAGGGAACCTGGCACCTCTGAAGCCAGAAATAGCAGCGGCAAGCCCCAACGCAATAGGCACAAGCATCGGAATAACGGTGACAATACCGACGACACGACGGTCAACGCCGGATTTAGTGGCTCCAAGTCCGGTAAGCGGAAGAAGCCATTTAAAAGAAGCAATCCGGGCTCATCCAGCTTGGACCAAATCCTCGATCGACCATGTCAGATCCACGGCACCCCCGATAAACCCGCCAATCATACCAACAGAAGCTGTTGGGTCTTTAAACAAGTCGGTAAGTTAAATACCGAGAATAAGGAGAAGGGGTCGCCAAGTGAGGACGATGACGAGGAGCCCCGTCCTCCGAACACAGGGGGACAGAAGAAATTTCCCCCGCAAGTCAAAACGGTGAACATGATATACATTACTCATATCCCCAAGAGGGAGCGCAAACGCGCGCTCAAGGACGTCTATGCGATAGAGCCAGTCGCCCCAAAATTCAATCCATGGTCATCTTGCCTGATCACTTTCGATTGCAGGGGCCATCCAAGCAGTATCCATCATGGCGGCTCAGCCGCACTGGTCCTCGACCCAATCGTTGATGGATTCCACCTCACGTGAGTCCTCATGGACGGTGGCAGCTGCCTTAACCTGCTCTATCAGGACACAGACCAAAAGATGGGCATCGATCCGTCAAGGATCAAGCCCCACAAAAACTACCTTCAAAGGAGTAATACAGGTGTAGAGGCTCGTTGCACGGGCTCAATCACATTGGAAGTCATCTTCGGATCACCGGACAACTACCAAAGCGAAAACTTGATCTTCGACATCATCCCATTCCATAGTGGATATCACGCACTGCTCGGACGAACTACATTTGCTCGCCTCAATGCGGTGCCACACTATGCCTATTGATACGTCTCCGTCGTATCTATAATTTTTTATTGTTCCATGCCAATATTATTCAACTCTCATATACTTTTGGCAACTTTTTATACTATTTTTTTGGGACTAACATATTGATCCAGTGCCCAGTGCCAGTTCCTGTCTGTTGCATGTTTTTTGTTTCGCAGAAACCTAATATCAAACGGAGTCCAAACGGGATAAAAACGAACAGAGATTTTTTTGGAATATTTTTGATTTTTGGAAAGTAAAATCAACGCGAAACGGTGTCCGGGGTGGCCACGAGACAGGGGGGCGCGCCCTCCCCCCGGGCGCGGCCTGGGCTCTCGTGGGCCACCCATAAGGCGGTTGACGCTCTTCTTTTGGCGCAAGAAAGCTAATTTATTGAGAAAGATCTGGGCGAAATATTCACCCCAATCGGAGTTACGGATCTCCGTATATTTAAGAAACGGTGAAGGGGTAGAATCTGAGAAGGCAGAAACAGAGAGATAGATCCAATCTCGGAGGGGCTCTCGCCCCTCCCAGGACATGGGAGCCAAGGACCAAAGGGGAAACCCTTCTCCCATCTAGGGAGGAGGTCAAGGAAGAAGAAGAAGAAGGGGGGCTCTCTCCCCCTTGCTTCCGGTGGCGCCGGAGCGCTGCCGGGGGCCATCATCATCACCGCGATCTTCACCAACAACTTCACCGCCTTCATCACCAACTCTTCCTCCCTCTATGCAGCGGTGTAACCTCTCTCTTACCCGTTGTAATCTCTACTTAAACATGGTGCTCAACGCTATATATTATTCCCCAATGATGTAAGGCTATCTTATGATGTTTGAGTAGATCCGTTTTGTCCTATGGGTTAATTGATGATCGTGATTGGTTTGAGTTGCATGTTTTATTATTGGTGCTGTCCTATGGTGCCCTCCGTGTTGCGCAAGCGTGAGGGATTCCCGCTGTAGGGTGCTGCGGTGCGTTCATGATTCGCTAATAGTGGGTTGCGTGAGTGACTGAAACACAAACCCGAGTAAGTAGGCTGTTTGCGTATGGGATAAAAGGGGACTTGATGCTTTAATGCTATGGTTGGGTTTTACCTTAATGAATCTTTAGTAGTTGAGGACGCTTGCTAAAGTTCCAATCATAAGTGCATATGATCCAAGTAGAGAAAGTATGTTAGCTTACGCCTGTCCCTCAAATAAAATTACAACAGTGATTACCGGTCTAGTTATCGATTGCCTTGGACAAATAACTTTCTCGTAACAAAAAGCTCTCCACTAATACTTACTTTAGTTGTGTCTTTATCTAAACAGCCCCTACTTTTTACTTACGTGTTCTTTATTATCTTGCAAACCTATCCTATCACACCTACAAAGTACTTCTAGTTTCATACTTGTTCTAGGTAAAGCGAACGTCAAGCGTGCGTAGAGTCGTATCAGGGGCCGATAGGACTTGAGAGAGTATTTGTTCTACCTTTAGCTCCTCGTTGGGTTCGACACTCTTACTTATCGAAAGAGGCTACAACTATCCCCTATACTTGTGGGTCATCAATACCTTTTTTTGGCGCCATTGCCGGGGAGTCATAGCGTGGGGTGAATATTCTCGTGTGTGCTTGTTTGCTTTATCACTAAGTAATTTTTATTTGCTGTTCTTAGTTGTTCTCTATCTTTAGTTATGGATATGGAACACAAAATACCAAAAAAAATTAGAGGTACTTGCTACTCATGTAGATGGGGTAACTCCTAAAACCCCTGATTCTCATTATGTGACAGATATTATGTACTACTTTGATAATCCCAAGAAAACCCCATTCAACTTTATAATGGGAGACACGTTGGATCAACGTGAATACTTTAGGGATTATCGCTCGACACAAAAAGGGAAACTATTATGGGATCAATTTATTATGTTGTGTTGGTATGCCTGGAATCTATGCCTGAGATATGATATTACTTGTTGCTCTAGGATGGAGGCTCCACACCTCCCCTTTTCATGCAAATTTAATGATAATGAAACCTTAGATTCTTATGCTAATGGTATATATGATTACTATGATGTGGAACAAATAGAAGAATTTGTTGCTTTTAAGGCTGCCTATGATATTGAAGCTTTGTTTGAAAAATATGAAGCTTTTGATGATGATGGTTATAGGCCGGAAAATCTTGCTATACTTGGATATTTCTATGAAAATTATGAATACAATTACTACATTAATGCTTTTATGAAGAAAGTCAACGCTGTCCAAGAAGAGACTAATATTTTGCAGGAAGCTATGGAAGAAGAAATTGATGAAATAGTGAGCTCATTGGATGAAAAAGATGATGAGGAGAGCGAAGAACGAAAGAAGGAAGAGCGGATTAGCTACCCGTGCCCACCTTCTAATTAGAGTAACCCTCCAACTCATACATTATTTAATTCCCCTTCGTGCTTATCGAAGGATGATTGATATGATGATTGTTATGATCCCTTGAATTTGTTTGAAATATCCCTATTTGATGATGCTTGCTATGCTTGTGGCCAAGATGCCAATATGAATTATGCTTATGGAGATGAACTTGCTATAGTTCCTTATGTTAAACATGAAATTGTTGCTATTGCACCCACGCATGATAGTCCTATTATCTTTTTTAATTCTCCCTACTACACTTTATCGGAGAAGGTTGTGCTTATTAAGTATTATATTGATGGGTTGCCTTTTACCATTGCACATGATGATTTTGATGAATGTAATATGCATGTGCTTGCTGCTCCTACTTGCAATTATTATGAGAGAGGAACTACATCTCCGCCTCTTTATGTTTCCAATATGATAGAATTGCAAGAAACAACTTATACTATGCATTGGCCTTTACTACGTGTGCATGAATTGTTCTTTTATGACATGCCGATGCATAGGTAGAGAGTTAGACTTCGTCATTGCTTGATATATGTTACTTTGTGCTCACTACTAAATTACAAATCAGTGTTAATTAAAATTGGCTTTGATATACCTTGGGATCCGGGTGGATTCATTACTTGAGCACTAAATGCCTAGCTTAATGGCTTTAAAGAAAGCGCTACCAGGGAGACAACCCAAAAGTTTTAGAGAGTCATTTATTTCTGTTGAGTGCTTTTATATAGTTTAAAAATAAAAAAATAAAGAGGGGAACCTAAAAACTTTTCAAAAAGGAAAGTGAAAGTGAGAAAGACAAGCATTGTTGAAGTGGGAGCTAGCCTTGAACTTTGTTCATGCTCACGGAAACTTTGTGAATATTGATTACAGAAACTTTTCAACAAAAATAATTATCCCCTTGTACAATTCCATTGTATTATAAAAATAATGTGCTAAGGTTTGCCTTTAGGATGTTTACAATGCTTGTTGGTTTGTACGGTGCAGGACAGAAACTTTGGCTGTAGTGCGCGATTTTACATTTTTAACTGGAACGTCAATTGGTTCTGATTCTTTTTGCACTGTCTTTCTATACAACTTTTTTATGTTTCCTAATTTTGGTAGAATTTTTGGGGTACCATAAGTATGGTGGATGTTCAGATTGCTACAGACTGTTCTGTTTTTGACAGATTCTGTTTTTGATGCATAGTTTGCTTGTTTTGATGAATCTATCAATTTATATTAGTGGATTAACCATGGAAAAGTTATATTACAGTAGACACAATGCAAAAACAAGATATGAATTGGTGTGCTACAGTACTTAGAGTGGTGATTTGCTTTATTATACTAACGGATCTTACCGAGTTTTCTGTTGAAGTTTTGTGTGGATGAAGTGTCTAATCGAGGATGTCTCGATATGAGGAAAAGGAAGAGAGGCAAGAGCTCAAGCTTGGGGATGCCCGAGGCACCCCAAGTAAATATTCAAGGAGACTCAATCGTCTAAGCTTGGGGATGCCCCGGAAGGCATCCCCTCTTTCTTTAACAAGTATCGGTATGTTTTCGAATTCGTTTCGTTCATGCATTATGTGCAAGTCTTGGAGCGTCTTTTGCATTTAGTTTTCACTTTTTATTTTATGCACCATGCTGGTATGAGATAGTACTTGGTTTATTTATAGAATGCTCATTGCACTTCACTTAAATCTTTTGAGTATGGCTTTATAGAATGCTTCATGTTCTTCACTTATATCATTTGAAGTTGGATTGCCTGTTTCTCTTCACATAGAAAACCGCCATTTGTAGAATGCTCTTTTCCTTCACTTATATTTGTTAGAGCGTGGGCATATCTTTTGTAGAAAGAATTAAACTCTCTTGCTTCACTTATATCTATTTAGAGAGATGACAGGAGTTGGTCATTCACATGGTTAGTCATAAAATCCTACATAAACTTGTAGATCGCTGAATATGATATATTTGATTCCTTGCAATAGTTTGGCGATATAAAGGTGGTGATATTAGAGTCATGCTAGTGAGTGGTTGTGGATTGTAGAGACACTTGTGTTGAGGTTTGCAAGTCCCATAGCATGCACGTATGGTAACCGTTGTGTGACAAATTTGAAGCATGGGGTGTTTCTTTGATTGTCTTCCTTATGAGTGGCAGTCGGGGACGAGCGATGGTCTTTTCCTACCAATCTATCCCCCTAGGGGCATGCGTAGTAGTACTTTGCTTCAAGGGCTAATAAATTCTTGCAATAAGTATATGAGTTCTTTATGACTAATGTGAGTCCATGGATTATATGCACTTTTACCTTTCCATCATTGCTAGCCTCTTCGGTACCCTGCATTGCCCTTTCTCACCTCGAGAGTTGGTGCAAACTTCGCCGGTGCATCCAAACCCCGTGATATGATACGCTCTATCACACATAAGCCTCCTTATATCTTCCTCAAAACAGCCACCATACCTACCTATTATGGCATTTCCATAGCCATTTCGAGATATATTGCCATGCAACTTCCATCATCATCATATACATGACTTGAGCATTCATTGTCATATTGCTTTGCATGATCGTAAGATAGCTAGCATGATGTTTTCATGGCTTGTCCATTTTTTTGATGTCATTGCTACGCTAGATCATTGCACATCCTAGTACACCGCCGGAAGCATTCATGTAGAGTCATATCTTTGTTCTAGTATCGAGTTGTAAGTAAATAAAAGTGTGATGATCATCATTATTAGAGCATTGTCCCCAAAAAGAAAAAAAAAGAAAGGCCAAAAATAAAAAAAGAAAGGCCAAAGAAAAAAAAGAAAAAAAAGGAAAAAAAGAAAATAAATAAAAAGGGGCAATGTTACTATCTCTTTTTCCACACTTGTGCTTCAAAGTAGCACCATGTTCTTCATATAGATTGTCTCCTATGTTGTCACTTTCATATACTAGTGGGAATTTTCATTATAGAACTTGGCTTGTATATTCCAACGATGGGCTTCCTCAAATGCCCTAGGTCTTCATGAGCAAGAAAGTTGGATGCACACCCACTTAGTTTCCTTTGTTGAGCTTTCATACACTTATAGCTCTTAGTGCATCCATTGCATGGCAATCCCTACTCCTCGCATTGACATCAAATTGATGGGCATCTCCATAGCCCGTTGATTAGCCGCGTCGATGTGAGACTTTCTCCTTTTTTGTCTTATCCACATAAACCCCACCATCATATTCTATTCCACCTATAGTGCTATATGCATGGCTTGCGCTCATGTATTGCGTGAGGGTTGAAAAAGTTGAAGCGTGTTAAAAAGTATGAACCAATTGCTCGGCTTGTCATCGGGGTTGTGCATGATGGGGGCATTTTGTGTGACGTAAATGAAGCATGACCAAACTGTATGATTTTGTAGGGATAAGCTTGCTTTGGCCTTCTTGTTTTGAAAAGACATGATTGCTTTATTGGTACACTCGAAGTATTATTGTTTTATTGTCAAATGATAGACTATTGCTTTGAATAACTCGTATCTTAATATTCATGCCATGATTAGACACATGATCAAGATTATGCTAGGTAGCATTACACATCAAAAGTTATCTTTTTTAACATTTACCTACTCGAGGACGAGCAGGAATTAAGCTTGGGGATGCTGATACGTCTCCGTCGTATCTATAATTTTTGATTGTTCCATGCCGATATTATTCAACTTTCATATACTTTTGGCAACTTTTTATACTATTTTTTGGGACTAACATATTGATCCAGTGCCCAGTGCCAGTTCATGTCTGTTGCACGTTTTTTGTTTCGCAGAAACCCAATATCAAACGGAGTCCAAACGGGATAAAAATGGACGAAGATTTTTTTGGAATATTTTTGATTTTTGGGAAGTAAAATCAACGTGAAACGGTGTCCGGGGTGGCCATGAGATAGGGGGGCGCGCCCTCCCCCCCCCCCCGGCGCGGCCTGGGCTCTCGTGGGCCACCCGTAAGGAGGTTGATGCTCTTCTTTTGGCGCAAGAAAGCTAATTTATTGAGAAAGATCTGGGCGAAAGATTCATCCCAATCGGAGTTACGGATCTCCGTATATTTAAGAAACGGTGAAGGGGTAGAATCTGAGAAGGCAGAAACAGAGAGATAGATCCAATCTCAGAGGGGCTCTCGCCCCTCCCACGCCATGGGAGCCAAGGACCAGAGGGGAAACCCTTCTCCCATCTAGGGAGGAGGTCAAGGAAGAAGAAGAAGAAGAAGGGGGGCTCTCCCCCCTTGCTTCCGGTGGCGCCGGAGCGCTGCCGAGGGCCATCATCATCACCGTGATCTTCACCAACAAATTCACTGCCTTCATCACCAACTTTCCTCCCTATATGCAGCGGTGTAACCTCTCTCTTACCCGCTGTAATCTCTACTTAAACATGGTGCTCAACACTATATATTATTCCTCAATGATGTATGGCTATCTTATGATGTTTGAGTAGATCCGTTTTGTCCTATGGGTTAATTGATGATCGTGATTGGTTTGAGTTGCATATTTTATTATTGGTGTTGTCCTATGGTGCCCTCCATGTCGCGCAAGCGTGAGGGGTTCCTGCTGTAGGGTGTTGCAATGCGTTCATGATTCGCTTATAGTGGGTTGCGTGAGTGACTGAAACACAAACCCGAGTAAGTAGGTTGTTTGCGTATGGGATAAAAGGGGACTTGATGCTTTAATTCTATGGTTGGGTTTTACCGTAATGAATCTTTAGTAGTTGCGGATGCTTGCTAGAGTTCCAATCATAAGTGCATATGATCCAAGTAGAAAAAGTATGTTAGCTTATGCCTCTACCTCAAATAGAATTACAACAGTGATTACCGGTCTAGTTATCGATTGCCTTGGACAAATAACTTTCTCGTAACAAAAAGCTCTCCACTAATACTTACTTTAGTTGTGTCTTTATATAAACAGCCCCTACTTTTTACTTACGTGTTCTTTATTATCTTGCAAACCTATCCTATCACACCTACAAAGTACTTCTAGTTTCATACTTGTTCTAGGTAAAGCGAACGTCAAGCGTGCGTAGAGTCGTATCAGTGGCCGATAGGACTTGAGAGAGTATTTGTTCTACCTTTAGCTCCTCATTGGGATCGACACTCTTACTTATCGAAAGAGGCTACAAATATCTCGTATACTTGCGGGTCATCACCTATCTCAAACTTAAGATGCACGGACCACGCGGTGTCATAACAGTCAACAGAAACATGGAACGCTCCATTTGTACCGAGGAGCACATCGCGGCCCTGGCAGCGGAAGTATAGGGCGGCCTTATCAAGCAGAACATCAATTCGGAGGCCAAGCCCCCGGACACTATTAAACGAGTCTGGACCACTCTGCATCCTGACAGTCCAGCTCGTCAGGAGTTTGGCTAGCAATTCGGCCTCTGTCTCAGTCCAGGCCGGCTTGCGGCGTACATACCGCGCATACATAACTATGCACTAAAAATACCATGGGCAAAGACGGAGGCATAACTCGACCATGGTCCTGTTGGGGAACGTTGCAGAAAATTAAAACTTTTCCTACGGTTTCACCAAGATCCATCTATGAGTTCATCTAAGCAATGAGTCAAGGGAGTGAGTTTGTATCTACATACCACTTGTAGATCGGGTGCGGAAGCGTTCACGGGAAGGGTGATGATGGAGTCGTACTCGTCGTGATTCGGATCACCGATGACGAAGTGCTGAACGGACAACACCTCCGCGTTCAACACACGTACGGAACGGACGACGTCTCCTCCGTCTTGATCCAGCAAGGAGGAAGGAGAGGTTGAGGAAGATTGCTCCAACGGCAGCACGACGGCGTGGTGATGTTGGTGTAGCAGTACTCCGACAGAGCTTCGCCAAGCGCGTAACGGAGGAGGAGAGGTGTTGGGGAGGGGAGGGGCTGCGCCTTGGGATGTGTACAACAGCCCTCCCCTCACCCCTCTATTTATAGGGGAAGGGGCAAGGGGGCCGACCCCTCTAGATGGGATCTAGAGGGGGGGCGACGGCCAGGGAGGGGGGACTTGCCCCCCAAGCAAAGGGGGCGCCCCCCTTAGGGTTTCCCCCCCAACCCTAGGTACATGGGCCCAAGGTGGGGTGAGCTCCCAGCCCTCCAGGGGCTGGCTCCCTCCCCTTTGCGGCCCATGTGGCCCTCCGGGAGGGGTGGCCCCTCCCGGTGGACCCCCGGAACATCTTCGGTGGCCCCGGTACAATACTGATAAGCCCCCGAAACTTTCCGGTGTCCGTATGACAACTTCCCATATATAAAACTTCACCTCCGGACCATTCCGGAACTCCTCGTGGCGTCTGGGATCTCATCCAGGACTCCTAACAACATTCTGTAATCACATACAAGTCTTCCTAAATAACCCTAGCGTCACCGAACCTTAAGTGTGTAGACCCTACGGGTTCGGGAGACATGCAGACATGACCGAGACGACTCTCCGGTCAATAACCAACAGCGGAATCTGGATACCCATGTTGGCTCCCACATGTTCCACGATGATTTCATCGGTTGAACCACGATGTCGAGGATTCGATCAAACCCCGTATACAATTCCCTTTGTCAATCGGTACGTTACTTGCCCGAGACTCGATCGTCGGTATCCCAATACCTTGTTCAGTCTCGTTACCGGCAAGTCACTTTACTCGTACCGTAATGCATGATCCCGTGACCAACCACTTGGTCACTTTGAGCTCAATATGATGATGCATTACCGAGTGGGCCCAGAGATACCTCTCCGTCATACGGAGTGACAAATCCCAGTCTCGATCCGTGTCAACCCAACAGACACTTTCGGAGATACCTGTAGTGTACCTTTATAGTCACCCAGTTACGTTGTGACGTTTGATACACCCAAAGCACTCCTACGGTATCCGGGAGTTACAGGATCTCATGGTCTAAGGAAGAGATACTTGACATTGGAAAAGCTCTAGCAAACGAACTACACGATCTTGTGCTATGCTTAGGATTGGGTCTTGTCCATCACATCATTCTCCTAATGATGTGATCCCGTTATCAATGACATCCAATGTCCATAGCCAGGAAACCATGACTATCTGTTGATCAACGAGTTAGTCAACTAGAGGCTCACTAGGGACATATTGTGGTCTATGTATTCACACGTGTATTACGATTTCCGGATAATACAGTTATAGCATGAATAAAAGAAAATTATCATGAACAATGAAATATAATAATACTTTTATTATTGCCTCTACGGCATATTTCCAACAGTCTCCCACTTGCACTAGAGTCACTAATCTAGTTACATTGTGATGAATCGAACACCCATAGAGTTCTGGTGTTGATCATGTTTTTCTCGCGAGAGAGGTTTAGTCAACGGATCTGCGACATTCAGATCTGTATGTACTTTGCAAATATTTATGTCTCTATCTTGAACATTTTCACGGATGGAGTTGAAACGACGCTTGATGTGCCTGGTCTTCTTGTGAAACCTGGGCTCCTTGGCAAGGGCGATAGCTCCAGTGTTGTCACAGAAGAGTTTGATCGGCCCCGACGCATTGGGTATGACTCCTAGGTCGGTGATGAACTCCTTCACCCAAATTGCTTCATGCGCTACCTCCGAGGCTGCCATGTATTCCACTTCACATGTAAATCCCGCCACGACGCTCTACTTGCAGCTGCACTAGCTTACTGCTCAACCATTCAACATATACACGTATCCGGTTTGTGACTTAGAGTCATCCAGATCTGTGTCGAAGCTAGCGTCGACGTAACCCTTTACGACGAGCTCTTCGTCACCTCCATAAACGAGAAACATGTCCTTTGTCCTTTTCAGGTACTTCAGGATATTCTTGACCGCTGTCCAGTGTTCCTTGCCGGGATTACTTTGGTACCTTGCTACCAAACTTACGGCAAGGTTTACATCAGGTCTGGTACACAGCATGGCATACATAATAGATCCTATGGCTGAAGCATAGGGGATGACACTCATCTCTTCTTTATCTTTTGCCGTGGTCGGGGACTGAGCCGAGCTCAATCTCACACCTTGTAACATAGGCAAGAACCCCTTCTTGGACTGATCCATTTTGAACTTCTTCAAAATCTTATCAAGGTATGTGCTTTGTGAAAGACCTATGAGGCGTCTCGATCTATCTCTATAGGTCTTGATGCCTAATATATAAGCAGCTTCTCCAAGGTCCTTCATTGAAAAACACTTATTCAAGTAGGCCTTAATGTTGTCCAGAAGTTCTATATCATTTCCCATCAAGAGTATGTCATCTACATATAATATGAGAAATGCTACAAAGCTCCCACTCACTTTCTTGTAAACGCAGGCTTCTCCATAAGTCTGCATAAACCCAAACGCTTTGATCATCTCATCAAAGTGAATGTTCCAACTCCGAGATGCTTGCACCAGCCCATAAATGGATCGCTGGAGCTTGCATACTTTGTTAGCGTTCTTAGGATCGACAAAACCTTCCGGCTGCATCATATACAGCTCTTCCTTAAGATGTCCGTTAAGGAATGTCGTTTTGACGTCCATCTGCCATATCTCATAATCATAGTATGCGGCAATTGCTAACATGATTTGGACGGACTTCAGCTTCGCTACGGGAGAGAATGTCTCGTCGTAGTCAATCCCTTGAACTTGTCGATAACCCTTAGCGACAAGTCGAGCTTTATAGATGGTAACATTACCATCTGCGTCCGTCTTCTTCTTAAAAATCCATTTGTTTTCTATCGCTCGCCGATCATCGGGCAAGTCTGTCAAAGTCCATACTTTGTTTTCATACATGGATTCTATCTCGGATTTCATGGCTTCAAGCCATTTGTTGGAATCTGGGCCCGCCATCGCTTCTTCATAGTTCGAAGGTTCACCGTTGTCTAACAACATGATTTCCAGGACAGGGTTGCCGTACCACTCTGGTGCGGAACGTGTCCTTGTGGACCTACGAAGTTCAGTAGCAACTTGATCCGAAGTACCTTGATCATCATCATTATTTTCCTCTTCAATTGGTGTGGGCATCACAGGAACATTTTCCTGAGCTGCACCACTTTCTCGTTCGAGAGGTAGTACTTCATCGAGTTCTACTTTCCTCCCACTTACTTCTTTCGAGAGGCAGTGCCACAAGTATGTGGGACTATCATTATTAACTTTACATCTTTTGGCATTCACACTATGAATATGTGTAACATTATGCTCGAGATTCATTAAGAATAAACCATTGACCATCGGAGCATGACCATAAAACATATCTCTCATATAAATAGAACAACCATTATTCTCGGATTTAAATGAGTAGCTATCTCGTATTAAACGAGATCCTGATACAATGTTCATGCTCAAACTTGGCAGTAAATAACAATTATTAAGGTTCAAAACTAATCCCGTAGGTAAATGTAGAGGCAGCGTGCCGACGGCGATCACATCGACTCTGGAACCATTCCCGACGTGCATCGTCACCTCGTCCTTCGCCAGTCTCCGTTTATTCCGCAGCTCCTGCTGTGAGTTACAAATATGAGCAACGGCACCGGTATCAAATACCCAGGAGTTACTACGAGTACTGGTAAGGTACACATCAATTACATGTATATCAAATATACCTTTCGTGTTGCCGGCCTTCTTATCCGCTAAGTATTTGGGGCAGTTCCGCTTCCAGTGACCCTTCCCCTTGCAATAAAAGCACTCAGTCTTAGGCTTGGGTCCATTCTTTGACTTCTTCCCGGCAACTGGCTTACCGGGCACGGCAACATCCTTGCCGTCCTTCTTGAAGTTCTTCTTGCCCTTGCCCTTCTTGAACTTAGTGGTCTTATTGACCATCAACACTTGATGTTCTTTCTTGATTTCAGCCTCTGCTGACTTCAGCATTGAAAACACTTCAGGAATGGTCTTCACCATCCCCTGCATGTTGTAGTTCATCACAAAGCTCTTGTAGCTTGGTGGGAGCGACTGAAGGATTCTGTCAATGACCGCCTCATCAGGGAGGTTAATGTTCAGCTGAGTCAGGCGGTTGTGCAACCCAGACATTTTGAGTATGTGCTCACTAACAGAACTGTTTTCCTCCATCTTACAACTATAGAACTTGTCGGAGACATCATATCTCTCGACCCGGGCATGAGCTTGGAAAACTAGTTTCAGCTCTTCGAACATCTCATATGCTCCATGATGCTCAAAACGCTTTTGGAGCCCCAGTTCTAAGCTGTAAAGCATGTAGCACTGAACGAGGGAGTAATCATCAGCATGAGACTGCCAAGCGTTCATAACGTCTTGGTTCTCTGGGACGGGAGCGTCACCTAGCGGTCCTTCTAGGACATATTGTTTCCTGGCAGCTATGAGGATGATCCTCAGGTTCCGGACACAGTCCGTATAGTTGCTGCCATCATCTTTCAGCTTGGTTTTCTCTAGGAACGCGTTGAAGTTCATGTTGACATGAGCGTTGGCCATTTGATCTACAAGACATATTTGCAAAGTTTTTAGACTAAGTTCATGATAATTAAATTCATCAAATCAAATTATTACAATGAACTCCCACTCAGATTAGACATCCCTCTAGTCATCTAAGTGTTACATGATCCGAGTCGACTAGGCCGTGTCCGATCATCACGTGAGACGGACTAGTCATCGTCGGTGAACATCTTCATGTTGATCGTATCTTCCATACGACTCGTGTTCGACCTTTCGGTCTCTGTGTTCCGAGGCCATGTCTGTACATGCTAGGCTCGTCAAGTTAACCCTAAGTGTTTTGCATGTGTAAACTGTCTTACACCCGTTGTATGTGAACGTAAGGATCTATCACACCCGATCATCACGTGGTGCTTCGAAACGACGATATTTAGCAACGGTGCACAGTTAGGGGAGAACACTTCTTGAAATTGTTGTAAGGGATCATCTTATTTACTACCATCGTTCTAAGTAAACAAGATGCATAAACATAATAAACATCACATGCAATTATATAGTAGTGACATGATATGGCCAATATCATATAGCTCCATTGATCTCCATCTTCGGGGCTCCATGATCATCTTGTCACCGGCATGACACCATGATCTCCATCATCATGATCTCCATCATCGTGTCTTCATGAAGTTGTCATGCCAATGACTACTTCTACTTCTATGGCTAACGCGTTTAGCAATAAAGTAAAGTAATTTACATGGCGTTCTTCAATGACACGCAGGTCATACAAAAAATAAAGACAACTCCTATGGCTCCTGCCGGTTGTCATACTCATCGACATGCAAGTCGTAAATCCTATTACAAGAACATGATCTCATATATCACAATATATCAATCATCATTCATCACAACTTCTAGCCATATCACATCACATGAACAATCGCTGCAAAAACAAGTTAGATGTCCTCTAATTGTTGTTGCATCTTTTACGTGGCTGCAATTGGGTTCTAGCAAGAACGTTTTCTTACCTATGAATAACCACAACGTGATTTTGTCAACTTCTATTTACCCTTCATAAGGACCCTTTTCATCGAATCCGCTCCAACTAAAGTGGGAGAGACAGACACCCGCCAGCCACCTTATGCAACTAGTGCATGTCAGTCGGTGGAACCGGTCTCACGTAAGCGTACGTGTAAGGTTGGTCCGGGCTGCTTCATCCCACAATACCGCTGAAGCAAGAAAAGACTAGTAGTGGCAAGCAAGTTGACAAGATCCACGCCCACAACAAAATTGTGTTCTACTCGTGCATTAGAGAACTACGCATAAACCTGGCTCTGATACCACTGTTGGGGAACGTTGCAGAAAATTAAAATTTTTCCTACGGTTTCACCAAGATTCATCTATGAGTTCATCAAAGCAATGAGTCAAGGGAGTGAGTTTGCATCTACATACCACTTGTAGATCGGGTGCGGAAGCGTTCAGGGAAGGGTGATGATGGAGTCGTACTCGTCATGATTCGGATCACCGATGACAAAGTGCTGAACGGATAGCACTTCCGCGTTCAACACATGTACGGAACGGACGACGTCTCCTCCGTCTTGATCCAGCAAGGAGGAAGGAGAGGTTGAGGAAGATTTCTCCAACGGAAGCACGACGGCGTGGTGATGTTGGTGCAGCAGTACTCCGACAGGGCTTCGTGAAGCGCGTAACGGAGGAGGAGAGGTGTTGGGGAGGGGAGGGGCTGCGCCTTGGGATGTGTACAGCAGCCCTCCCCTCACCCCTCTATTTATAAGGGAAGGGGCAAGGGGGGCCGACCCCTCTAGATGGGATCTAGAGGGGGGGCGGCGGCCAGGGAGGGGGGACTTGCCCCCCAAGCAAAGGGGGCGCCCCCCTTAGGGTTTCCCCCCCAACCATAGGCACATGGGCCCAAGGTGGGGGGCGCGCCCAGCCCTCCAGGGGCTGGCTCCCTCCCCTTTGCGGCCCATGTGGCCCTCTGGGAGGGGTGGCCCCTCCCGGTGGACCCCCGGAACCTCTCCGGTGGCCCCGGTACAATACCGATAAGCCCCCGAAACTTTCCGGTGTCCGTATGACAACATCCCATATATAGAACTTCACCTCCGGACCATTCCGGAACTCCTCGTGACGTCCCGGATCTCATCCGGGACTCCGAACAACATTCGGTAATCACATACAAGTCTTCCTAATAACCCTAGCGTCACCGAACCTTAAGTGTGTAGACCCTACGGGTTCGGGAGACATGCAGACATGACCGAGACGACTCTCCGGTCAATAACTAACAGCGGGATCTGGATACCCATGTTGGCTCACACATGTTCCACGATGATTTCATCGGTTGAACCACGATGTCGAGGATTCGATCAAACCCCGTATACAATTCCCTTTGTCAATCGGTACGTTACTTGCCCGAGACTCGATTGTCGGTATCCCAATACCTTGTTCAGTCTCGTTACCGGCAAGTCACTTTACTCGTACCGTAATGCATGATCCCGTGACCAACCACTTGGTCACTTTGAGCTCAATATGATGATGCATTACTGAGTGGGCCCAGAGATACCTCTCCGTCATACGGAGTGACAAATCCCAGTCTCGATCCGTGTCAACCCAACAGACACTTTCGGAGATACCTGTAGTGTACCTTTATAGTCACCCAGTTACGTTGTGACGTTTGATACACCCAAAGCACTCCTACGGTATCCGGGAGTTACACGATCTCATGGTCTAAGGAAGAGATACTTGACATTGGAAAAGCTCTAGCAAACGAACTACACGATCTTGTGCTATGCTTAGGATTGCGTCTTGTCCATCACATCATTCTCCTAATGATGTGATCCCGTTATCAACGACATCCAATGTCCATAGCCAGGAAACCATGACTATCTGTTGATCAACGAGCTAGTCAACTAGAGGCTCACTAGGGACATATTGTGGTCTATGTATTCACACGTGTATTACGATTTCTGGATAATACAGTTATAGCATGAATAAAAGACAATTATCATGAACAATGAAATATAATAATACTTTTATTATTGTCTCTAGGGCATATTTCCAACAGGTCCACAATACGGCTCGACCTCATCTGGGCACTCATACTTTCCCTTTTCTTTTTATCCTTTTCAGGTTTCTTTTCCACAGGCCCCTCACAACGGCCTGATTGTCGATCCTTTCAAAGGATAAACATACCAAGCAAACAAGCAGCATAGACGTGTGGCAGAATATCTAGATGATCTTCTTGATGATCACTTTGCCTATTTTCCGGACCCGCACGCAGCTTCCCCTTGGTCTCGGCATGTTAAATAGCCATGTTGCTTATCGCATCATTTGTACAAATACGCTTTGACGTATCAATCAGATTATAACAGTTTGCGGCCCAACATATGTGGCACTGGCTTACTCCTTCATTATATTTCACTATTTTTATTGATTGCACTCGTACACATTGGTCCGACTTAAATCGCCAGGGGCTCCATTGCGCTCCATACGTTTGCAACAAGTTCGGACACTTTTTACAGTATAATTCGGCGCCCCAAATATAGCATTATATGCATTGGCTCCGAATCATGTCTTTGGTCAATAGTTGGGTTGCTCGGCTCCTGTGCTTGCTACCTTACGTTCCATCTTATCGGCTAGGGTAGTGAAGGGAGAACTAGTGCGATTGTGTTTCTGGTTCATCCGGACAAACACCTCGGTAGAGAAAGCCGAAAACTGACTGTCATGATGCGAAGAGAGCTGGTCAGCTATTCGGCAGCTAAACATAAATCTTTTGCGATTTTTTCCGCATTATGCGACGGATCGGCCTCCGCCCAATCAGGTGTCTACAGCACCCTAGTCCGGATAAACAAATACTAACTAGGGGATGCGCCTACACTACTATTGTCAAACTCCTATGGCTAAGTGACGGTGATAAAGCCACATAGTTCGATTGCCTGGTTCGATGCACTAAACACCTCCTTCAAGGACCAAACTCTTGGGTCAAGTGTGTTTAGGTTCCAACCCGAACATCCCGAACTACCTACGTGGGGGTAGAAGTCGACGACTGGCCAACTCTCAGATTTAATAAACGGCCACACAAGAGGAAATATTTTCAAAACAACAAGCAATATATTACATACAGACTTTGTTCCATAATATAGGATCGAATAACACGAATACATTCATTCAAAGATAATGTCCTTCACCCACTGACCCTCTACAATGTGGGATCCTTTCAGGACATCATCAAAGTACCGCTCCGGCGTGCGATGCTCTTTTCTAAAGAGCGATACCTCGGTTGGAAGCTTGACGACGTCCATCTTCGCCCATTGCACCTTGACGCACGCGAAGGCCATCCGCGCACCTTCAATACAGACCGACCTCTCCACGGCATCAAGCCGAGGGCAGGCGCTTGAGGGAGTCCTGGATTAGGGGGTATCCGGACAGCTGGACTATATACATCGTCCGGACTATTGGAGCGTGAAGATACAAGACTCAAGACTCCGTCCCATGTCCAAATGGGACTCTCCTTTGCGTGGAAGACAAGCTTGGCGATCCGGATATTGTATTTCCTTCCTTGTAACTGACTCCGTGTAAACCCTAGCCCTCTCCAGTGTCTATATAAACCAGAGAGGTTGGTCCTTAGAAGGCCGATCACAACTACAATCATAATCATCATAGGCTAGCTTCTAGGGTTTAGCCTCTACGATCTCGTGGTCAATCTACTCTTGTATTACTCATATCATCAATATTAATCAAGCAGGAAGTAGGGTTTTACCTCCATCGAGAGGGCCCGAACCTGGGTAAACATTGTGTCCCTTGCTTCCTGTTACCATCAGCATAAGACGCACAAATCGGGACCCCCTACCCGAGATCCGCCGGTTTTGACACCGACATTGGTGCTTTCATTGAGAGTTCCTCTGTGTTGTCGCTGCAAGGCTCGATGGCTCCTTCAATCATCATCAACAACACAGACAGATCTTTGTGTTCGGCGGCTTCACACTGCGGGCTAATTCGCCTGGCCATCTGGAACAGATCGACAGCTACGCTCCTGGCCGCCAGATCAGGTTCGGAAACCAGAACTACACGACGGACATTCACGGAGCCAGGAGCACCGGACAGTCACGATGAGCACGGCTTAGACCTGCTGTCGGACAATGCTCGGGATATCATCCCTACAGTAGCCCCAGACCTAAATCCGGAGCAGGCTGCGTTGCCTAAGGACAGAGGGATGGACCCCGCCCCGCAGGCCGCACACTCATCGGCGGTGGAGCCGAACACAGGTCTCACCTCTGTGGAAGCCTGTGACTCTGGACCCCCGGACTCGTATCCGGTTGTTGGTTCCAGTCCGCGCACTCCCGAGCCAGCCAAGCCAGGTTGGGCCCCGGTAATGGAGTTTATCGCTGCGAATATCTTCCAGCACTCGCCCTTTGGCGACATGCTAAACTCATTAAAATCTCTCTCTTTGACAGGAGACTCTTGGCCAAACTATGTCCGGCTCGAGTGGGAAGTAGGCGATGGAGGAATTCGTTGCCCACCCACCACCCACTTCATTGCCACGGTTGATGATTTAACCGACGTGGATGACTTCGACTCCGAAGGCATCGACGGTATGGACGACGATGCAGAAGAAGATTCAGAATCTCTGGGGCGCTGGACTACTAGCTCATCACACGATATATACATGGTGGATACGCCCAAGGAGGACAACGGCGACAATCCGGAAGATAAAACCCCCGGGCAAAAGCCAAAACGACGGCGCAGACGCCGCTCAAAGTCCAGCAACAGTAAAAATAGCGACAAGAGCGCCAGAAAGATTGACATACCAGTCAACTCCGAAGGCAACAACGACCACATGGACCCAGCGATGGAGCAGGATGAGCCAGGTCCCGCCGAACCCAGTTCGGAGTAGACGCCCGATCACAATGATCCCTCATCAAACCGCCCTAGGACAAGAACACAGTCCGGACGATGATGCATTCATCATCCCGGAAAAACACGTGGAACGAGATAACCTCCACAGAAGGCTTATGGACACAGCGAGAAGTCTAAAGAAGCAGAAGCAACGGCTAAAAGCCGCACAGGAAACGCTCAATCACAGATGGAATAAAGTGCTAGACACTGAAGAAAGATACGGCGACGATCGCCATACAAAGAGCTATCCAAAACGCAAGCTACTGCCAAAATTCGACGACGAGGCCATTCCACCAAAGAATAACACGACCAGGAGGCCAGACGTACCGCTTCATAACCGCAACAGAGCGGCTACCGATGTCGTGCACGATCTATGTGAGCACCTGGATAAGAAAGCCGGCACGGCCAGATCCATCTACGGATCTGAAGGACACACCCCGGCAAGGGACTATGGTCACCAAAACGATCATACCAACCAAATGCCAGTTCGGAATTAACACCGGACACAACAACAGCCGACGGCATGCCACAGCACGTCCAGATACAGAGGGGCTGCTCACCCCCTGTGCTTCACCGAAGAAGTACTGGACCATGAATTTCCACAAGGTTTTAAACATGTGAACATAGAGGCATACGACGGAATGATAGACCCAGGGGTCTGGATCGAGGATTTTATCCTGCATATTCACATGGCTCGTGGGGATGACCTCCACGCCATCAAATACCTTCCCCTCAAGTTAAAGGGACCCACTTAACACTGGTTGAAGAGCCTCCCCGAAAATTCAATTGGGAGTGGGAGGAACTTGACGATGCTTTCAGGGCCAATTTTCAAGGGACTTATGTCCGGCCTCCAGATGCAGACGATTTAAGTCACATGATCCAACATCCCGGAGAGTTCGCCCGCAAGCTTTGGAACAGATTCCTCACTAAGAAGAATCAAATTGTCGATTGTCCGGACGCCGAAGCATTAGTGGCATTCAAACACAGCATCCGCGATGAGTGGCTCGCTAGACACCTCGGCCAAGAGAATCCAAGGACAATGGCAGCCTTAACAAGCCTTATGACCCGCTTTTGTGCGGGCGAGGATAGCTAGTTGGCCCGTAAAGGCACCAACGACCCAAGCACATCCGAAATAAGGGACGGCAACGGGAAGCCACGGCGTCATAAAAACAAACACCAAAACAAGGAAGAGAGCCCGGACAACACAACGGTCAATGCCGGATTCATGGGCTCTCGACCCGATCAGCAAAAGAAGCCATTTAAAGGTAGTAAAGAGGGACCGTCCGGTCTGAACAGAGTCCTGGACAGACTGTGCCAAATTCATGGCACCCCCGACAAACCTGCGAACCACACGCACAGAGAGTGCTGGGTCTTCAAGCAGGCCGGCAAATTAAATGCCGAACACAAGGGAAGGGAAGCACTAAGTGAAGACGAGGATGAACCTCGCCAGCCGAACACTGGGGGACAGAAAAAATTCCCACCAGAGGTAAAAACAGTAAACATGATCCACGCGACTCACACATCCACAAGAAGGCACGAACGCGCCCTCAGAGACGCATACGATATAGAGCCCATCGTACCCACACCTAACTATTGGATGGCTTGTCCGATCACCTTCGATCACACGGACTGCCTAACTAGTGTTCGGCACGGAGGATCAGAGGCCTTGGTGCTTGACCCAATAATCAACGGATACCATCTCACCCACGTCCTCATGGACGGCGGCAGCAGTCTCAACTTAATATACGAGGAGACCCATCCAGAATTAGCCAAAGCAACACCACCTTTGAAGGAGTGATACCAGGCGTAGAAGCCTATGGCTGGGGCTCCGTCGTACTGGAGGTAATATTCGGCTCCCCAGGCAACTCCAGAAAAGAAGAACTACTCTTCACCATCGCACCCTTCCAAAGCGGCTATCATGCATTGGTTGGAAGAATGGCCTTCGCCCGCTTCAACGCATTACCGCACTATGCCTACCTTACAGTCAAGATGCCCGGTCCACGTGGCGTCATCACCGTTAACGGAAACACAGAGCGCTCTTCACGCGCAGAGGAACACGCGACGGCCCTAGCGGCCGCACTATAAGCGGCCTCCAATATCAAAAAGCATAACTGGTCATTAAGACCACTGACACGGTTAGACGAGTCCGGCAGCCTGGATAAAACTAAACCAGGGCACCGTATATGTAATCCCACAGAGGACACCAGGGGCTATAAATATTTAATATAGCCCCACACTTGGCCCAACCTTATTGGCAGGCCAACGTCTTACACTTTTACTATCCATCGCATACTTACGTTGTACTCTCCTACACGAGTTTTCTTTTTTTACAGACAACATTCACGCGATACCCTTCCAGGATATGGCACAACGGAGACAAAGGCGCAGACGTGCAGCAGGGCCCCGCTCAAAAGGTTTCTCTTTAGATTAAGCCCCTGTGTAAACCTTTTCTATTGCTTCTTGTTGTTTAAACATCCCATGGGTTCCATACTCACAGAGGATACTGTTGTTATTGGCATTTCGCCATGACAGACTAATGCACGTACCTGGAAATACAGGGTTTATAATGAATGGGCATTTCTTCAGCCCATTTTCTGTTCTAAAGTCCGAATACCTTCGGGAGTGTTCGGCGTCATGAGTTTGGCCTTATATGCATCAGTTCTGAATCATGTCTTTGGTCAAATGTTGGGTTCGCCGGCTCCTGGGTTTGCCACTTACGTTCCATTCTTATCGGCTAAGGCAGCCAAAGGAGAACTACTGCGATTCTGCCCTGGTTATTCTGGATGAGCACCTCAGTAGAGAAAGCCGAAAACTGACTGTCATGATACAGCGCGAGACTGTTCAACCACTCGAAGACTTACCGGAATCTTTAGGATTCCTCCGCATTAATGAAGGGACGTTTCCCGGCCATGTACATATGGGCCCGTATTCGGATGCACGCAAAAGTACCAGGGGCTACATAGTAGCCCCACTGTCAAACTCCTATGGCTAAGTGAAAGTGTTACAGCTATATAATCCGGTTGCCTAGTTCGACGTGCGATCACCTCCTTAATGGACCAAGACGTTGGAACAAGTGTGATTATGCATATTTTTCGCGAACACCCCCGCATTGTATGCGTGGGGGCTGAAGCCAACGACTGCTAACTTTCAGAATTACACATAGACATAAAAACGGCCGCACAGGAGGCACAAATAATACCTTCAGGCACAAAGTATAAATATAGCCTCATAATCAAAATAACATTGTTTTTACAATGATTTGATTTGTCACTCGAATAACACATTCTTCGAGCACTGCGCCCCTATTAAGCGGGCACCTTCTGTTACCTGCTCCAAGTAGTGTTCGGTAGGATACTGGCCTCCCGCCGGATTCTGGGTCGCTACAATGGTGGCCTCCATATCTGTCCAATAGGCTTTAATGCAGGCAAGAGCCATTCGTGCACCCTCTATGCATGCCGACCTTCTCATGGCGTCGATCTGAGGCACAGCCCCAAGGAATTGTTGCACCAAACCAAAGTAACTGTCCGGCTTAGGCCCCTTCGGCCAAAGATGGTCTATTACAGACCGCATTGCAAGCCCGGACAGCCTATGAAGCTCCGCTACAGCAGCCATCTTCTCACTTAACGGCAGCAGGCGCGTGGGAGCATTGAATTGTGACCAGAAAAGCTTCTCCGCTTCTTTATAACCTTGATCCTCGAAAAACTTGGTTGCATCAGCTGTACTCTTTGCCAAGTCCGCATATGCATCTGCAGGACTCCAGCGTCCATCCAGGGGAGCATACTTCGGATCCAAAAACTTCGTCCGCAGTAAGTAGGAGCCCCCAGCCACGATTTTACTGGCATGTTGAAGCTCCTCCCGCACACCCCTGACCTTGGTCCGCATCTCCTTGGTGGCATTAAGTGCCTTGTTCAAGTCAGCCGAACTAGCCTTATTCTCCTTTTCAAGGAGTTCATACCGGTCGGCGGCATTTTTCAACTCCACGGCCATTTCGGCTATCTTTTCCTCGCTTCGGCGATGAGCATCCTGTTCGGCTCTCAATTCTTTGGCCGCCTTTAGGGCAGCCGCATTGCTAACCCGAGCTTGTTCCTTGGCCTGGGCAAGTTCCTCCCTCAGGGCTTCCACGGCAGCAGCACCATCTGCAGTACAAACACATTGCATTAATATTATGCCCCTCTCATATTTTCCTATATAACATAATGAGGAAAGCAGAGCACATACCTTGTGACTCGTTCAGCCACTCGTTCACCAGCGTGATATCGGCATCAATAGATCCGATCTGCCTCCTTAGCTCGGCAACTTCAACGGACTGGTCGGCTACCGGACCCTTAGATACATGCGCATATGTACAGCGCAATCATTACTACATGATCCCCCGTTTGCCGCCTAGGGCGGGCAACCAGAGTCTCAAGGGCTACTATCCATATGGAGCACACCTAGCGCGTGCCGCACAGCCAAAAAATAGTGTATTTTTCACTACATACCTCAAAGCCTCTGAGTAGGCTCGTAAATGCTTCATTCAAACCGCTTGTAGTGAATGAAATCTTCTTGAGCACTGTGCTCATTAATAAGCGGTGCTCCTCCGAGAGCGCAGCTTGCTCCAGAAGACATGTCAGTATGTCCGGCCGGACATCGAGCCGTGTCGGACCCTTCTCATCGCCCCCCGTGGGAGCCAAACGCTCCGGGCTCAGGGCGGCTGACGTATTAGCTTCCGGCTTTAGCAGATCCGGAATCCTCTGTGACGACACCTCGGTGTCGCCCGCTTCATGAGGCGGAGAGGTGGGTGGGGTCTCGCTCTCCATCATCTCCGGAGGAAGATCCCCCGAAGACGAACTCTGCTGAGAAGAGCTGCTAGCCGGACTGCAAAAGACGAATCCTGGTTATTGATCTCGGAGAAACACAGTACCTTCGAATTAACGATTAACTTACAGCTCGGTTGAGGGCTGGCCTGTTGGCGGGCATGACGTGGTGAGGACGCCCGTCGGGGCAGAGCCCCCCGGCGACACTTTCTTTCCCTGTTTGGGCATCTTCGTCTCCAAGTCTGCGGAGGCGGCCCTTTTCTTCCCGCATTGGGAGGTGGCCTCGGATTCCCCTCCCCGATTATACTCCCTTGGGGAGGAAGAAATTCCCCCGGTCCGGATACACAGTGTGTGAAGTTCGGCTTCACTATCCTTTCCTTTGTCCTTCCCTGAGGGCAATTTGCTGAGCACCCGCCAAGCATCTTGGCAACGGTTGGACCAGGCGAGCCTTCGGAAAGTGGCGCCGGACACCTGATTCTCTCCGCCTTGTTGAGCCATTCCTGGCCATGGAGGGTTCTCAGAATAATTACTATGACAAATAAAAACAAAGTGTCCGATTTTAAGGTTACTTACTTGGGCATCTAGGCGATTGCAGCTTAGGCCCGCATCCTCGGTGGTGTCCGGACACTTTACTTGTGGTCCAAAGAATAACTTACACATCCCTTCGAGCTTCAGGCCGAAGAAGTGCTTAATAGTCTGCGGACCCTCTAGATTGAACTCCCACATCCAGAGAGGTCGGACTTTGCACGGCAACATCCGTCGGATTAGCATTACTTGAATTATGCTGACAAGGTTAATGCCCTTCTCAAGAAGCTCCCGGATACGGCTCTGCAGTATTGGAACATCACTGGCGGGCCCCCAATTCCGTCCTACGTCGGTCCATGACGCCAATTGTGACGGAGGGCCCGAGCAGAACTCGGGGGCGGCCACCCACTTTGTGCCTCTGGGAGCCGTGACATAAAACCACCTCCGTTGCCATACATCGGATACTTCTGGGAAAGAACCCTCTGGCCATGGGGCATCGGTGTTCCTGCTTATTATGGCACCTCTGCACTCCGCATGTCGCCCCTCGATCGTCTTCGGCTTCACATTGAAGGTCTTGAGCCATAAGCCGAAGTGTGGAGTGACGTGGAGAAAAGCCTCACACACAATGATGAACGACGAGATATGGAGGATAGCCTCCAGAGCTAGATCATGAAAATCCAACCCGTAATAGAACATGAGCCCCCTCACAAATGGATCAAGGATGAGGCCCAAGCCGCGGAGAAAGTGAGGAACAAACACGACGCTCTCATTGGGCTCCGGTGTAGGGATGACCTGCCCTGGAGCAGGAAGCCTGTGCTGGATGTCGGCGGTCAGATATCCGACCTCCCTAAGCCTCGCAATGTCCTCCTCTTGGATCGAGGAGGCCACCCACCGGCCTTGAGGGTTGGATCCGGACATATTGGAGGATCTGGGGTGTTGGAGCTTAGGTCTCGGGTGTTAGAACTCGAGGTGTGAGAAGGCGCAACGGAGGTGGGAAAGAAGCATAGGCCTCGGCCCCTTTATAAAGGGGGTGAATATCAAGAGTCCTCAGCGTGACCGCTTGAGGCTTATCTAAAAACACACGGAGTCATGCCAACGGTCGTCGTGGGGTTACGCACGCCCATATTGATGGAAGATCCCGTAATAAGAGGAACACGATCTCTGCTTTGGCAGGCCGTGCCAATAAAACCGCCTCGCAATGCGAGTCGAGGTGGGGCAGGAAACGCCGGTTCGTGTTGGACCGGGCCACGATGCAAGGGCACGATGTACGAAGATTGCCAGCAGATCAGATTTATGCTATGTTCCCTACAATAGTATGTGAGGATCATCTCGCAGATCCGGACACGGTCTAAGTGTTCGATAATTACTTTGGAGTATTCGAAGATGGAACCCGCCTTGCAATGCCGAAGACAAGACTGCACGCCGGACTCATTGTCATTGAAGCCTGGTTCAGGGGCTACTGAGGGAGTCCTGGATTTGGGGGTATCCGGACAGCCGGACTATATACATCGTCCGGACTATTGGAGCGTGAAGATATAAGACTCAAGACTCTATCCCGTGTCCGGATGGGACTCTCCTTTGCGTGGAAGACAAGCTTGGCGATCCGGATATTGTATTTCCTTCCTTGTAACCGACTCCGTGTAAACCCTAGCCCTCTCCGGTGTCTATATAAACCGGAGAGGTTGGTCCTTAGAAGGCCGATCACAACTACAATCATAATCATCATAGGCTAGCTTCTAGGGTTTAGCCTCTATGATCTCGTGGTAGATCTACTCTTGTATTACTCATATCATCAATATTAATCAAGCAGGAAGTAGGGTTTTACCTCCATCGAGAGGTCCCGAACCTGGGTAAACATTGTGTCCCTTGCTTCCTGTTACCATCAGCCTAAGACGCACAGATCGGGACCCCCTACCCGAGATCCGCCAGTTTTGACACCGACAGCACTAACCAGCCGCTTGAAGAGACCGAAGTAGCTACTGGGCATGGGTTCGGCGAGCCAAAGACGGATTATCAAATCCCTCATGGCCAATTCAGCCACCCTGTGCAGTTATGCCCATTGCTTCAGCTGATCGCTAAGGGGCACTGGATGCTCTGGCGCAAGGTATTGTGACCAGAACAGCTTCTCTGGTGAGCTCCCCTCTTCAGCTTGGAAGAATTCTACAACATCAGCAACACTGTGAGGCAGATCCGCAAACGGTCCTGGAGAACTCCAAATCCGGGTCAGTAAGAGGTACCTTTTCTTCAAAAATTGGCTCTGCATAATATAGGCCTTACCTGCCGCAATCTGCTTGGCCTCCTGGATTTCCCGGAGGGCGCGCTGGGCCTCAACCCGGGCCTCTTGTGAGCTTTGGCGAGCCTTAGCAAGTTCGGACTCTTGGTCCGCAATCTTGCACTCCAAGGGCTCGCATTTCTTTATGGCATCCTTGAGCTCCTGCTGAACCTCCCCGACCCTTGACTCGTGTTTCTTGCGGGCGGCTTGTTCCTTCTCTACCTTCTTCTAGGCCTCGACCAGCGCCTTCTTGAGGGACTCCACCTCGGTCGCAGCTCCTATGAAACATCATAATAACATGATCAACAAAACAATTCATATCATTTTAGATCTGAACAGGCCATTGCATACCTTGTGTGTCCTCTAGTTGTTTTTTGACATGGACGAGTTCTTCTTCGGCCTGCTCCAGACTTTGCTTCAGTTTGGAGACTTCGACAGAATGAGAGGTCGCAGCCAGCATTGACGCCTTCTTATTCATACAGACATATATGATTAGTCTCCTGCGAAAATTATTTGATCCTTTGTCCGGCCTTTCTTTTCGAACACCGGACAGAGTCTCAGGGGCTATTGTCTATACTACGGCATTCTTTTTGCATAATTACGTCACATACCTCAAAGCCTGTTAGAAGGCTGGTGCAGGCTTTGGTCAGTTCGCTCTTAGCAGACTAAACCCTCTCAACCACCGTACCCATAAGGATACGGTGTTCCTCTACAATGGAAGCACCTTGAAGCGCTTCCAGTAGAGTATTTGGTGCCTCTGGATGGACAGAGGTCACCGGAGGAATAGTCCCACCTCCTTCTTTTGAAGGAGGCTGCTTGCCTGATTCCGGAGCCGTATGGCCTCCAGAATAGTATTCGGCTGGGGGCTGAATTGGGTATGGCCCCCATCGCCAGTTTCCAAGGGGGTCTGCTCCCCCGTGTGTCCGGCGGCCTGGGTATCACCCTCTGGCGCCACCTTGATGGCCTCCTGTACCTCTCCCCCGCCTGGGAGGGTCCTTCAGGACAACACTTCGGCATCGTCTGTAGCCTAGGGGAATGAGGCCGGAGGAGGCGACTCGCTGTCCATCACCTTTGGATCCAGCGAATTCCCCGAAGATGAGGATCGCTGGAGGTGGGAGTGAGCCGGACTACAGTGCATGATTCAACATGTTAAAACTGCAAAGTAAAGGAGATGGATATATGTGTGCGTCAGTGCCTTTGAGTACTTACGATTCGGCCAGGGGCTTCTCCCTAGGGTGCCACTCAGAGCTGATATCGGTGTCCGATTCGGGATTGTCCGCAAGGGAGACCCGCCCTTTCTTGGACACCTCCGCCTCTGCCTCCAGATCCGTGGAGGGTGCCCTTTTCTTCCTTCCCCCCTCGGGGGGAGAATTGCTTTCCTCCTCCTCCTCGTCGTTCTCGGCGGGGGAGGAGTGGGTTTCAGCGTCTTTGGACGTTGCATCCGAAGTGCCTTTACGACGGAGGCCGCTTCTTGCATCCTGGCCTTCTTCTTTGCCTTCTTCTCCGGCGCTTGGTATGACGTCAGAACTAGCATCTTCGTCAGAAGAGGGATAGCTGGATTTTTGGGCAGTGGAGCCAGACACTGAATCCGCTCCACCTTCTTTATCTAGCCTTGAAAGAACAAATGGAGAAGCGTAGACATCTTCCTTGAATGTACGGGTAGAGATACACCTTGAAAGTATGAAAAAATTACCGAACTGGCTGGTTGAGTCAGGTTATATCCGCGGTCCTCGGTCGCCTTCAGCCACGTCTGATGGGCCTTGAAAAGCACCTTCTAGATACATTCGTGCGTGGAGCCGAAGAATCGTCGCAAGGTCTAGTGCTTGGCCGGACCGAACTCCCACAAATGGCAAGTCCGGCTTTGGCAAGGAAGGATCTGGCGAAAAAGCATCACCTGGATCACATTGACAAGCTTGATGTTCTTGTCCACCATGCTCTTGATGCGCGTTTGCAGCGCTGACACCTCGTCCGATGATGCCCAATCCATGCCCTTTTTTAGCCAGGAGGTAAGCCGCATTGGGGGGGCGGACTTGAATTCGGGAGCCGCGGCTAAGGTGGTGTTACGGGGCTCTGTGATGTAGAACCATTGTTGTTTCCACCCTTTGACAGTCTCCACGAAGGTGCCCGTGGGCCATGTGACGTTGGACAGTTTGCTCGCCATGGCGCCTCCGCACTCTGCATGTTGACCATCCACCACTTTCGGCTTCACATTGAAGATCTTTAGCCATAATCTGAAGTGGGGTGGGATGCGTAGGAAGGCCTCGCACACGACAATGAATGCCGAGATGTTGAGGAAAGAATTTGGGGCTAGATCATGGAAATCTAGCCCATAGTAGAACATGAGTCCGCGGACGAAGGCGTGCTGGGGAAATCCTAACCAGCGGATGAAGTGAGGGATGAATACCACCCTCTTGTTGGGCTCCGGGGTGGGGACGATCTGCCCCTTGGCCGGAAACCGGTGGGCGATTTCCTGGGCCAAGTACCCTGCTTCCCGAAGCTCCGTATGTTCTCCTCCGTGACGGAGGAGGCCATCCACTTGCCCTGTGCTCCAGATCCAGACATGGTCGAAGTGCTTCTAGGGGCGGAAAGATTGGAAGCTTGGGCACTCGAGCTCTAGAACGGATGGGCAGAGAGGAAGAAGGCGTGGGTGAAAGAGTGAATCCTTATCCTCTTATAAAGGTGGTGAATATCAAGCGCCTCCCCACTTGCCTTAAAACTCGCCTATTCCCCAAGGGCGTGCGGACGGTGCGGTTGGATTACCCATACCCGTATTAATGAGAATCCCTCGATAAGGGGACACGATCTCTACTTTGACAAGACGTGCCAATGAAAACCGCATCTTAAAACGTGGAGCAGGAGGCTAAAAACGGTTCCAAATAATAACCGGGCAGGGACGTAATATCTCGCTACAAAAGTTTTCAGTAGATGGGACTTGTGAAATATTATACTCTTTTCGGCTACGTGTGGTGCCTGTTTTCCAGAGCCGGACATGTTTTTTGTGTTCGAAGACTACTTTGAAGTATTCGGAGGAGGAACCCGCCTTGCAATGCCGAAGACAATCTGTGCGCCGAATACATCGTCATTGAAGCCTGGTTCAGGGGCTATTGAGGGAGTCCTGGATTAAGGGGTCCTCGGGCATCTGGGTTGTGTGACATGGGCCGGACTAATGGGCCATGAAGATACAAGATAGAAGACTTCCTCCCGTGTCCGGATGGGACTCTCCTTTGCATGGAAGACAAGCTTGGCATTCGGTTATGAAGATTCTTTTCTCTGTAAACCAACTCTGTACAACCCTAGGTCCCTCCGGTATCTATATAAACCGAAGGGTTTAGTCCGTAGAGGTAATCACAATCATACAGGCTAGACATCTAGGGTTTAGCCATTACGATCTCGAGGTAGATCAACTCTTGTAACCCCATATTCATCCAAGATAATCAAACAGGAAGTAGGGTATTACCTCCATCAAGAGGGCCGAACCTGGGTAAACATCGTGTCCCTGTCTCCTGTTACCATCGATCCTCAGACGCACAGTTTAGGACCCCCTACCCGAGATCCGCCGGTTTTGACACCGACACATAGTTTCTGCAGACATTACAACATGGCAATATACAACCACGAGAGATGGATTAGTGGCAAACATAGACCTAATCACAATAAGGAATCATATGCATATGAGCAATGGATTAGTGGCAAACATCATGCAAAGTTGACAAGTTTTATAACAGTCAGTTTCACACGATCGTCGAGGACTCCTCCCCCCTCATGTCTGATGAGTCGTACTATCTTTTGAGAGAGGATACTTTGCGGACCGCCTCTCTCATGGTCGTCGAGGATACTTGCGGACCCCTCCTCATGTCGAAGTTATCAGGGATATGTTGAATTCCTGAGAGAGTTAGGGGTGTTCTAACACGACACTACACGATATAGCTAGGTGAAGGGGGATAACATCCGGGAATGTTTTCCCGAAGTCTGCATTTTTGGACAGATGAACAGGAGGGGGGCGGTTCCAGGTTCTCTATGCTAACCTCTTGTGACAGATGAACAGAGGGCATATTCGGATTCTTCATATTTTTCTGATTGATTTTCATATATAAATTATTTTCATCGGAGTTACGGTTAATTTCTATGAATTTCTAAAGTTTTACCAATATTTTCTATATACATCCATCCATACATACATACATATACATCTACATTATATATACACTAAGCATCTACATATACATACATAAACATAAACATAATTAATAAACATATACATGCCCGCAAAAAAATAAAAAAACATATACATACATACATACATCTATCATCTATCATAATCATCATATCATTCATATATATACATACATACATATCCATACATATATACATAATAAACATAATTAATAAAGAAAGGAGAGCGGGCTGGAGCGGCGGCGGCTCACAGTAGGGGCGGCGCGGGCTAGGGGGAGCTCGGGGGCGGCGCGGGCTAGGGGGAGCTCGAGGGCGTCGCGGGCTCAGGGGCATGGCGAGGCGACGGCAGGGCAGGGGCACAACGACGGCGTCGACGTCAGGGCAGCCTGGCAGTGGCGTCGGAGCAGAGGACGAGGAGAAACTGAGACGAAAACTGCTAATTGCCTGCTTATATACCCAGAGGAGTGGTTCCGGTTAGTGACACCAACCGGGACCAAAGGCCCCCTTTCGTCCCGGTTGGTGCCACCAACCGGGAGTAAAGGTCAATTTCAGCAGCCCAAAGGGCGGGAAGAAGAGACCTTTGGTCCCGGTTGGTGGCTCGAACCGAGATGAAAGGGGGGCATCTCGGTTCGAGCCACCAACCGAGACCAATATCCTGGCACAGCGGTGTCTAAAAGTTTAGTCCCACCTCGCTAGTTGGAGGCGCTCCCACTTGTTTATAAGCCCCGCCGCGGCAACCGTTTTGAGCTCCTCTCTAAAGCAGGCATGTGTGGGCCTAATGAACCTGTTACTGCCCTGTGGGGCTTACTTGCCCAGCGGGCCTGCATCCTGGCCCAACTAGTAGTTGGGTTTCTAGTCGTATGCATGCCGTTGTGGCCTAGTAGGCGAGCAATTTTTTTCTGTTATTTTAGTTTGCTATTAAGATTTTAACAAAAAAAACTTTATAAAAATTCTTTTTGCTATTAAAGTTTATAACAAAAAAGACTTTGATAATTTTAGTTGCATAAATTTTATATAATTTTAAGTTAATATTATTTTGAGAATAACTAGAGGTTTATAAAAGCTTTTTAGTTGATTCTTTTTGCTATTGAAGAATATTATAGTTTTGTTTTAGTTGATCATAACAAAATATTTTAATTGATTCTTTTTAGTTCATCCTTTTTAGTTAATGTTTTACTTGATTCTTTTTAGTTCATTCTTTTTAGATCATTCTTTTTAGTTAACATTTTAGTTGATTCTTTTTAGTTCATTTTTTTCAACAAATAAATACTTTGATAATTTTAGTTAATATTTTTTCATTCTTTTTAGTTAATGTTTTAGTTGATTCTTTTTAGTTGATTCTTCTTAGTTAATATTTTAGTTGATTCTTTTTAGTTCATTCTTTTTAACAAATAAATACTTTGATAATTTTAGTTAATATTCTTTTGATTCTTTTTGCTATTGAATAATATTATATTTAATTGATTATTTTTAGTTCATTCTTATTGCTATTAGAGTTTTATAAAAGCTTTTTAGTTCATTATTTTTGCTATTAGTTCATTCTTTGAGCTAAATGACCCTGAAATTGAAAAGCACTACAAATGAACTCTGAAAAGGTTGAAAGTTGGCATGGTATCATCATTTCACCCACATAGCATGTGCTAAAAAGTTGAGAGGGTTATGGCAAAAGCTGGATGCACTTCGTGTACAAAATGGACAATCTCTTTCTAAGTATCACGGTTTCAGACGAAAACTCATCTGTTACAAAGGGATTTCATTCTTTTGAACTTATTTCAACTCCAGAATTTTTGTGCATTCAACATGCACCATTCAAAGCCACATCGTCAATTTCCATCCCTTTCTGACATCGTTTGGTATTTTTCATGCATTTACTGATTTTTTTAGCTAAATGACCCTAAAATTGAAAAGCACTACAAATGAACTCTAAAAAGGTTGAAAGTTGGCATGGTATCATCATTTCACCCACATAGCATGTGCTAAAAAGTTGAGAGGGTTACGGGAAAAGCTGGATGCACTTCATGTACAAAATGGACAATCTCTTTCGAAGTATCAGGATTTCGGATGAAAACTCATCTACTACAAAGGAATTTCATTTTTTCTTCGCATAATCAAAGCCATTATCAGAATAGTTGTGCAGATAAAGTCTTCACTTTTTCTTCGCGTGTGTCCCTTGGTTATTGCGTCGTAACCATGGATAATCTTCATCTTTTAACAGGGTGCTTGGGTCAGCCTTCACTTTGAAGGGAGGAATTTCATGAAACTTTTCATAATCTTAAGATATGTCTGTCTTGCCCTCCACTCCCACGATGTCTCTTTTCCCTGAAAGAACTATGTGGTGCTTTGGCTCATGCTATGATGTATTCGCTTCCTTATCTTTTCTTTTTCTCGGTTTGGTAGACATGTCTTTCACATAGAAAATTTGCGCCACATCATTGGCTAGGACGAATGGTTCATCTGTGTACCCAAGATTGCTCAGATCCACTGCTGTCATTTCATACTGTGGGTCTACCTGTACCCCGCCTCCTCACAGGTTGACCCATTTGCACTGAAACAAAGGGACCTTAAAATCATGTCCATACTCAAGTTCCCATATTTCCACTATGTAACCATAATATGTGTCCTTTCCCCTCTTGCTTGCTGCATCAAAGCGGACGCCACTGTTTTGGTTGGTGCTCTTTTGACCTTGGGCGATCGTGTAATATGTATTCCCATTTATCTCGTACCCTTTGTAAGTCAATACAGTCGAAGATGGTGTCCTGGCCAACAAGTACATCTCATCTCCAATAGTGGTGTTACCCATGAGATGTGTTTGCAACCAACTGCCGGAAGTCCTGATGTGTTCACATGTAATCCAGTCATCACACTACTCGGGGTGTTTGGAGCGCAGAATATTCTTGTGTTCATTGACATACGGGGTCAACAAGGTAGAATTTTGTAGAACTGTGTAGTGTGCTTGAGCCCAAGAATGTCCGTCCCTACATATTATTGAGTCTGCTCCTAGCATGCCTTTTCCAGTCAGTCTCCCCTCATACCGCGATCGAGGGAGGCCAATCGGCTTAAGGACAGGAATGAAGTCAACACAAAACCCAATGACCTCCTATGTTTGTTGGCCCGTAGAGATGCTTCCTTCTGGCCTAGCACGGTTACGAACATATTTCGTTAAGACTCCCATGAACCTCTCAAAGGGGAACATATTGTGTAGAAATACAGGGCCCGGAATGGCAATCTCGTCGACTAGATGAACTAGGACGTGCGTCATGATATTGAAGAAGGATGGTGAGAACACCAGACATTGCACCAAATCATTCTTTAACCTTGGTAGGATTTCTGGATCGATTACCTTCTGAGAGATTGCATTGAGGAATGCCCATAGCTTCACAATGGCTAACCGAACGTTTTCCGGTAGAAGCCCCCTCAATGCAACCGGAAGCAGTTGTGTCATAATCACGTGGCAGTCATGAGACTTTACGTTCTGGAACTTTTTCTCTGGGATATTTATTATTCCCTTTATATTAGACGAGAAGCCCGACGGGACCTTCATACTAAGCAGGCATTCAAAGAATATTTCCTTCTCTTCTTTGTAAGAGCGTAGCTGGCAAGACCTTGATACTGCTTTGGATGCATGTCGTCTTTTTCGTGCACACGTTGCTGGTCCTCATGTGCCTTTGGTGTATCTTTTTTCTTCCCATACACGCCCAAGAAGCCTAGCACGCAAAGATTCTTCGTCACGTGCATCACGCCAATTGCAGAGCGGACCTCTAGGTCATTCCAATAGGGTAGGTCCCAAAATATAGATTTTTTCTTCCACATGGGTGCGCATCCCTCAGCATCATACGGAACAGATAGTCCGCTAGGACCCTGATACGTCTCCAACGTATCTATAATTTTTTATTGTTCCATGCTATTATATTACCCCTTTTGTATGTTTATGGGCTTTATTTTACACATTTATATCATTTTTGGGACTAACCTACTAACCGGAGGCCCAGCCCGTATTGTTGTTTTTTTGCCTATTTCAATATTTCGAAGAAAAGGAATATCAAACGGACTCCAAACGGAATGAAACCTTCGGGAGCGTGGATTTTGGAACGAACGTGATCCAGGGGACTTGGAGTGCAAGCCAAGAAGCAGACGAGGCGGCCACGAGATACGAGGGCGCGCCCACCCCCTCTGGGCGCGCCCTCCTGTCTCGTCGGCCCCTCGGGCGGCCACCGACATACTTCTTCCTCCTATATATACCCATGTACCCCGAAAACATCCAGGGAGCCAACGAAAAACAATTTTCACCACCGTAACCTTCTGTATCTACGAGAACCCTTCTTGGAGCCTTCGTCGGCGCTCCGCCGGAGGGGGAATCGACCATGGAGGGCTTCTACATCAACACCATAGCTCCTCCGATAAGTTGTGAGTAGTTTACCACAGACCTTCGGGTCCATAGTTATTAGCTAGATGGCTTCTTCTCTCTTTTTGGATCTCAATACCATGTTCTCCCCCTCTCTTGTGGAGATCTATTTTATGTAACTCTTTTTGCGGTGTGTTTGTCGAGATCCGATGAATTGTGGGTTTATGATCAAGTTTATCTATGAGAAATATTTGAATCTCCTCTGAATTCTTTTATGTATGATTGAGTTATCTTTGCAAGTCTCTTCGAATTATCAGTTTGGTTTGGCCTACTAGATTGATCTTTCTTGTCATGGGAGAAGTGCTTAGCTTTGGGTTCAATCTTGTGGTGTCCTTTTCGAGTGACAGCAGGGGCAGCAAGGCACGTATTGTATTGTTGCCATCGAGGATAAAAAGATGGGGTTTATATCATATTGCTTGAGTTTATCCCTCTACATCATGTCATCTTTCTTAATGTGTTACTCTGTTCTTATGAACTTAATACTCTAGATGCATGCTGGATAGCAGTCGATGTGCGGAGTAATAGTAGTAGATGCAGGCAGGAGTCAGTCTACTTGTCACGGACGTGATGCCTATATACATGATCACGCCTAGATAATCTCATAATTATTCGCTTTTCTATCAATTGCTCGACAGTAATTTGTTCACCCACCGTAATACTTATGCTATCTTGAGAGAAGCCACTAGAAACCTATGGCCCCCGGGTCTATCTTTTATCATATAAGCTTTCAATCTACTTTTATTTGCATCTTTACTTTTCACATCTATATTGTAAAATACCAAAAATATATTTATATTATCATACTATCTCTATCAGATCTCACTTCCGTAAGTGGCCGTGAAGGGATTGACAACCCCTTTATTGCGTTGGTTGCGAGTTCTTTGTTTGCTTGTGTAGGTCTGTGGGACTTTTTAGGAGCCTCCTACTGGATTGATACCTTAGTTCTCAAAAACTGAGGGAAATACTTACGCTACTTTGCTGTATCACCCTTTCCTCTTCAAGGAAAACCAACGCAAGCTCAAGACGTAGCAAGAAGGATTTCTGGCGCCGTTGCCGGGGAGGTCTTCGCTCAAGTCAAGACATACCGTACCCATCAGAAACTCATCTCCCTCGCATTTACAATATTTGCCATTTGCCTCTCGTTTTCCTCTCCCCCACTTCACCCTTTCCGTTTTATTTGCCCTCTCTTTCCCAATCTTCTCCTCTCTCTTTCGCTTGCCTTTTTCTGTTTGCTTGTGTGTTGGATTACTTGTTGCCATGGCGCAAGATAATACCAAATTGTGTGATTTCTCCAATACCAATAATAATGATTTCCTTAGTAATCCGATTGCTCCTCTTAATGATGTTGAGTCTTGTGAAATCAATACTGCTTTGCTGAATCTTATTATGAAAGATCAATTCGCCGGCCTTCCTAGTGAACATGCCGCTATCCATCTAAACAACTTTGTTGATTTGTGTGATATGCAAAAGAAGAAATATACGGATAATGATATTGTTAAATTGAAGTTATTTCCGTTTTCACTTAGAGATCGTGCTAAATTTTGGTTTTCGTCTTTGCCTAAAAATAGTATTGATTCTTGGAACAAGTGCAAAGATGCTTTTATCTCTAAGTATTTTCCTCCCGCTAAGATTATCACTATTAGGAACGATATTATGAATTTTAAACAACTTGATCATGAGCATGTTGCCCAATCTTGGGAAATAATGAAATTGATGATTCGCAATTGCCCTACTCATGGTTTGAATTTATGGATGATCATGCCAATTTTTTATGTCCGTTTGAACTTTGCTTCTAGAAATCTTCTAGATTCGTCCGCGGGAGGCACGTTCATGGAAATCACGTTAGGAGATGCTACAAAACTTCTTGATAACATTATGGCTAATTATTCTCAATGGCACACCGAAAGATCTTCTAGTAAAAAAGTGCATGCTATAGAAGAAATTAATATTTTGAGTGGAAAGATGAATGAACTTATGAAATTATTTGCTACTAAGAGTGCTCCTATTGATCCCAATGATATGCCTTTGTCTACTTTGATTGAGAATAATAATGGATCTATGGATGTGAATTTTGTTGGTAGGAATAGTTTTGGAAACAATGCTTATAGAGGAAACTTTAATTCTAGACCGTTCCCTAGTAATTCCTCTAACAATTATGGAAATTCCTACAATAATTCTTATGGTAATTTTAATAAGATGCCCTCTGATTTTGAGAATAGTGTGAAAGAATTTATGATCTCTCAAAAGAATTTTAATGCTTTGCTTGAAGAAAAGTTGCTCAAAGTTGATGATTTGGCTAGGAACGTTGATAGACTTTCGCTTGATGTTGATTCTCTTAAACTTATATCTACTCCTCCTAATCATGATATCAATGAGTCTCTCAAAGCCATGAGAATTTCCATTGATGAGTGCAAGGAAAGAACCGCTAGATTGTGTGCTCAGAAAGATTGCTTTGTAAAGGCGTGTTCTTCTAGTTTCTGTGAAAATCATGATGAAGAACTTAAAGTTATTGATGTGTCCCCTATTAGATCTTTGTTTTGCAATATGAATCCTAATAATAATGGGATTGGAGATGAGTCAACTTTAGTTAGAAGGCGTCCCAATAATTCGGAGTTTTTAAATCTTGATGCTAAATTTGGTAAAAGTGGGATTGGAGAGGTCATGACTTTAAATAGTATTGAACCCACTATCTCGGATTTCAAGGAATTTGATTATGATAATTGTTCTTTAGAAGGTTGTATTTCCTTGTTGCAATCCGTTGTTAATTCTCCTTTTGCTTATAGTCAAAATAAAGCTTTTACCAAACATATCATTGATGCCTTGATGCAATCTTATGATGAAAAACTTAATTTGAAAGTTTCTATACCTAGAAAACTTAATGATGAGTGGGAACCTACTATAAAGATTAAAATTAAAGATCATGAGTGTTTTGCTTTGTGTGATTTGGGTGCTAGTGTTTCCACGATTCCAAAAACTCTATGTGATATTCTAGGTTTCCATGATCTTGATGATTGCTCTTTAAATTTGCACCTTGCCGATTCCACCATTAAAAAGCCAATGGGAAGGATCAATGATGTTCTCATTGTTGCAAATATAAATTTGGTGCCCGTAGATTTTATCGTTCTTGATATAGATTACAATATTTCTTGTCCTATTATTCTTGGTAGACCTTTCCTTAGAACGATTAGCGCGATTATTGATATGAAGGAAGGGAATATTAGATTCCAATTTCCATTAAGGAAAGGCATGGAGCACTTTCCAAGAAAGAAAGTTAAATTACCTTATGAATCTATCATGCGGGCTACTTATGAATTGAGTGCCAAAGATGGCACTACTTAGATCTATCTTCGCTTTTATGCCTAGCTAGGGCGTTAAATGATAGCGCTACTTGGGAGGCAACCCAATTTTATTTGTGTTTTTTGTTTTTGTTTCTGCTTAGTGATAAATTTTTCATCTACCTTCTTTTTAGATGTGTTTTTATGTTTCAATTAGTGTTTGTGCCAAGTAGAACCCATATGATAACCTATGGTGATAGTTAATTTGATTCAGCTGAAAAACAGAAACTTTGCGCGCACGAAATTAGTTTTGTTAAATCACATAAAAGTGCTTTTGCGTTGATTCTTTTTGATGATGATCAATAGAAAAATTGTCCAGGACTTCCTATTTTTTAGGATTTTTAGAGTTCCAGAAGTTTGCGTTAGTTACAGATTACTACAGATTGTTCTGTTTTTGACAGATTATGTTTTTCGTGTGTTGTTTGCTTATTTTGATGCATCTATGGCTAGTATTAAGTGGTACGAACCATAGAGAACTTGGAATACAGTAGTTTTAACACCAAAATAAATAAAGAATGAGTTCATTACAGTACCTTATGTGGTGGTTTTGTTTTCTTTCACTAACGGAGCTTATGAGATTTCCTGTTGAGTTTTGTGTTGTGAAGTTTTCAAGTTTTGGGTAAAGATTTGATGGACTATGGAATAAGGAGTGGAAAAATCCTAAGCCTGGGGATGCCCATGGAACCCCAAGATATTCAAGAGTAGCCAAAAGCCTAAGCTTGGGGATGCCCCGGGAAGGCATCCCCTCTTTCGTCTTTGTTCATTGGTAACTTTACTTGGAGCTATATTTTTAGTCGCCACATGATACGTGTTTTGCTTGGAGCATCGTGTATGATATTAGTCTTTGCTTTTTAGTTTTCCACAATCATCCTTGCTGTAAACACCTTTTGGGAGAAGCCTACTTGATTAGAATTTATTAGAATACTCTATGTGCTTCACTTATATCTTTTGAGCTAGATAGTTTTTACTCTAGTGTTTCACTTATATCTTTTAGAGCATGGCGGTGGCTTAATTTTGTAGAAATTGCTAGTCTCTCATGCTTCACTTATATTATTTTGAGAGTGTTTTATAACAACATTGTATTTGCTATGGTTATAAATTTGGTCCTAGAATGGTAGGCATCCAAGTTGGGTATAATAAAAACTATCATAGGAAGTGAATTGGATGCTATGATCAATTTGATACTTGATAATTGTTTTGAGATATGGAGGTAGTGATATTAAAGTCATGCTAGTTGGGTGATTATGAATTTAAAGAATGCTTGTGTTGAAGTTAGCAAGTCCCGTAGCATGCACATATGGTTAAAGTTGTGTAAAAAATCGAAACATGAAGTGTACTTGGATTGTGCATCCTTATGAGTGGCGGTCGGGGACGAGCGATGGTCTTTTCCTACCAATCTATCCCTCTAGGAGCATGCGCGTAGTGCTTGGTTTTTGATGACTTCTAAATTTTTGCAATAAGTATATGAGTTCTTTTGACTAATGTTGAGTCCATGGATTATACACACTTTTACCTTTCCATCCTTGCTAGCCTCTTCGGTACCGTGCATTGCCCTTTCTCACCTTGAGAGTTGGTGCAAACTTCGCTGGTGCATCCAAACCCCGTAATACGATACGCTCTATCACACATAAACCTCCTTATATCTTCCTCAAAACAGCCACCATACCTACCTATTATGGCATTTCCATAGCCATTCCGAGATATATTGCCATGCAACTTTCCACCATTCCGTTTATCCTCATGACATGCATTACTTTTGTCATATTGCCATTGCATGATCATATAGTTGACATCGTATTTGTGGCAAAGCCACCATGCATAATTTTTCATACATGTCACTCTTGATTCATTGCATCATCCCGGTACACCGTCGGAGGCATTCATATAGAGTCATATCTTGTTCTAGTTTTGAGTTGTAGTTCATATGTTGTAATCAATAAAATTGTGATGATCATCATTATTAGAGCATTGTCCCCAAAAAGAAAAAAAAGAAAAAAGAAAAAAGGGAAAGGCCAAAAAAAAGAAAGGCCCAAAAGAAAAAAAGGAAAAGAAAAAAAAGAAAATAAATAAAAAGGGGCAATGTTACTATCTCTTTTTCCACACTTGTGCTTCAAAGTAGCACCATGTCCTACATATAGCGAGTCTCATATATTGTGCTTCAAAGTAGCATCATGTTCTTCATATAGTGAGTCTCATATGTTGTCACTTTCATATACTAGTGGGAATTTTTCATTATAGAAATTGGCTTGTATATTCCTACGATGGGCTTCCTCAAATGCCCTAGGTCTTCGTGAGCAAGCAAGTTGGATGCACACCCACTAGTTTTCTTTTGTTGAGCTTTTATTCATTTATAGCTCTAGTGCATCCGTTGCATGGCAATCCCTACTCCTCATGTTGACATCAATTGATGGGGATCTCCATAGCCCGTTGATTATCCTCGTCAATGTGAGACTTTCTCCTTTTTTGTCTTCTCCACACAATCTCCATCATCATATTCTATTCCACCCATAGTGCTATATCCATGGCTCACGCTCATGTATTGCGTGAAGGTTGAAAAGTTTGAGATTATTTAAGTACGAAACAATTGCTTGGCTTGTCATCGGGGGTGTAGAATTTGGGAACATTTTTGTGTGACGAAAATGAAGCATAGCCTAACTATATGATTTTGTAGGGATGAACTTTCTTTAGCCATGTTATTTTGAGAAGACATGATTGCTTTGATTAGTATGCTTGAAGTATTACTATTTCTTTCATCAATATGAACATTTATTTTGAATCATTTGGATCTGAACATTCATGCCACAATAAAGAAAATTACATTGAGAATTATGCTAGGTAGCATTCCACATCAAAAATTCTGTTTTTATCTTTTACCTACTCGAGGACGAGCAGGAATTAAGCTTGGGGATGCTTGATACGTCTCCAACGTATCTATAATTTTCGATTGTTCCATGCTATTATATTACCCCTTTTGTATGTTTATGGGCTTTATTTTACACATTTATATCATTTTTGGGACTAAACTACTAATCGGGGGCCCAGCCTGTATTGCTGTTTTTTTGCCTATTTCAGTATTTCGAAGAAAAGGAATATCAAACGGAGTCCAAACTGGATGAAACCTTCGGGAGCGTGATTTTTGGAATGAACGTGATCCAGAGGACTTGGAGTGCAAGCCAAGAAGCAGTCGAGGCGGCCACGAGATAGGAGGGCGCGCCCACCCCCTCTGGGCGCTCCCCCTGTCTCATGGGCCCCTCGGGCAGCCACCGACGTACTTCTTCCTCCTATATATACCCACGTACCCCGAAAACATCCAGGGAGCCAACGAAAAACAATTTCCACCACCATAACCTTCTGTATCCGCGAGATCCCAGCTTGGAGCCTTCGTCGGCGCTCCGCCGGAGGGGGAATCGACCACGGAGGGCTTCTACATCAACACCATAGCCCCTCCAATGAGTTGTGAGTAGATTACCACAGACCTTCGGGTCCATAGTTATTAGCTAGATGGCATCTTCTCTCTTTTTGGATCTCAATACCATGTTCTCCCCCTCTCTTGTGGAGATCTATTTGATGTAACTCTTTTTGCGGTGTGTTTGTCGAGATCCGATGAATTGTGGGTTTATGATCAAGTTTATCTATGAGAAATATTTGAATCTCCTCTGAATTCTTTTATGTATGATTGAGTTATCTTTTCAAGTCTCTTCGAATTATCAGTTTGGTTTGGCCTACTAGATTGACCTTTCTTGCCATGAGAGAAGTGCTTAGCTTTGGGTTCAATCTTGCGGCGTCCTTTCCCAGTGACAGCAGGGGCAGCAAGGCATGTATTGTATTGTTGCCATTGAGGATAAAAAGATGGGGTTTATATCATATTGCTTGAGTTTATCCCTCTACATCATGTCATCTTTTAATGCGGTACTCTGTTCTTATGAACTTAATACTCTAGATGCATGTTGGATAGCGGTTGATGTGTGGAGTAATAGTAGTAGATGCAGGCGGGAGTCGGTCTACTTGTCACGGACATGATGCCTATATACATGATCATGCCTAGATAATCTCATAATTATTCGCTTTTCTATCAATTGCTCGACAGTAATTTGTTCACCCACCATAATACTTATGCTATCTTGAGAGAAGCAACTAGTGAAACCTGCCCCCGAGTCTATCTTTTATCGTATAAGCTTTCCATCTACTTTTATTTGCATCTTTACTTTTCGCATCTATATTATAAAATACCAAAAATATATTTATCTTATCATACTATCTCTATCAGATCTCACTTTCGCAAGTGGCCCTGAAGGGATTGACAACCCCTTTATTGCGTTGGTTGCGAGTTCTTTGTTTGCTTGTGTAGGTGTGTGGGACTTTTGAGGAGCCTCCTACTGGATTGATACCTTGGTTCTCAAAAACTGAGGGAAATACTTACGCTACTTTGCTGCATCACCCTTTCCTCTTCAAGGAAAACCAACGCAAGCTCAAGACGTAGCAGACCCTTTCCAAAGATTACTTGTAAATCATTGACCATATCAAGTATGTGATCACCAGTATGGAGGGCGGGCTTCTTCCGGTGATCTGCCTCACCTTTGAAATGCTTGCCTTTCTTTCGACATTGATGGTTGGTCGGAAGAAATCGACGATGTCCCAGGTACACATTCTTCCCGCATTTGTTGAAATATATACTTTCAGTGTCATCTAAACATTGCGTGCATGCGTGGTAACCCTTGTTTTTCTGTCCTGAAGGGTTTCTGAGAGCAGGCCAATCTTTGATGGATACAAACAACAATGCATGTAGGTCAAATTCCTCCTATTTGTGCTCATCCCACACACATACACCTTTTCCATTCCACAGCTGTAAAAGTTCTTCAACCAATGGCCTTAGGTACACATCAATGTTGTTGTCGGGTTGCTTAGGGCCTTGGATGAGCACTAGCATTATAATGAACTTCCGCTTCAGGCACAACCAAGGAGGAAGTTTATAGATCATAGACTCACGGGCCAGGTGCTATGATTGCTTCTCTGCTCCCTAAAAGGATTAATGCCATCTGCACTTAAACCAAACCATACGTTACTTGCGTCATCTACAAAGTACCCCCACCTTCTCGTTTTTTCTCCACTGCAACCCGTCAGCGAGTGCTCTCAACTTCACGTCTTTCTTAATGTCTTCTTTGTGCCATCGCATCAACTTAGCATGCTCTTTGTTTCTGAACAGACGTTTCAACCGTGGTATTATAGGAGCATACCACATCACCTTAGCAGGAACCCTCTTCCTGGGGCGCTCGCCCTCAACATCACCAGGGTCATCTCGTCTGATCTTATAGTGCAATGCACCGCATACCAGGCACACGTTCAAATTCTCGTACTCACCGCGGTAAAGGATGCAGTCATTAGGGCATGCATGTATCTTCTTCACCTCCAATCCTAGAGGGCATAGAACCTTCTTTGCTGCGTACGTACTACCGGGCAATTCATTATCCTTTGGAAGCTTCTTCTTCATTATTTTCAGTAGCTTCCCAAATCCGTTGTCAAATACACCATTGCCTACCTTTCATTGCAGCAATTCTAGTGTGGTACCGAGCTTTGTGTTGTCATCTTTGCAATTTGGGTACAACCCTTTTTTGTGATCCTCTAACATGCGATCGAACTTCAACTTCTCCCTTTCACTTTGGCATTGTCTCTTTGCATCAACAATGACCCGGCGAAGATTATCATCGAGCACATCATCTGGTTCCTCTTGATCTTTAGCTTCCCCCGTTGCAGTATCACCGTATTCAGGGGGATAGTTGTCATCATCCTCTTCTTCTTTGTTGTCTTCCATCATAACCCCTCTTTATCCGTGCTTGGTCCAAACATTATAGTGTGGCATGAAACCTTCTCAAGCAGGTGGACATGAAGGGTTTTCAAGTTAGAGTAATCCTTCGTATTCTCACAGACATGGCATGGACAATACATAAAACAGTTATGTTGGTTTGCCTCCGCCACTTCAAGAAATTTATGCAAGCCCTCAATGTACTCGGAGGTGCGTCGGTCACCGTACATCCATTGACGGTTCATCTGCGTGCATTATATAATTAAGTGTATCAAAAACCATTACAGAACATCATGAATAAAGAAGTGACCAAATTAATACAAGTTCATCATCACATTAAAACTCTCTAGATCATCTAATTAAAACATACATTGAGACTACGAAAAACATGTAAATGCAACAACAAATGCGGTCATAATCGCAACTAAGGTAACAATTGATCCAACGGCATAATGATACCAAGCCTCATTATGAATGGCATATTTTCTAATCTTTCTAATCTTCAAGCACATTGCATCCATCTTGATCTTGTGATCATAAACGACATCCGCAACATGCAACTCCAATTACATCTTCTCCTCCTCAATTCTTTTTAATTTTTTCTTCAAGTAATTGTTTTCTTTTTCAACTAAATTTAACCTCTTGATAAGAGGGTCGGTTGGAATTTCCGGTTCACATACCTCCTAGATAAAAACATCTATGTCACGTTGGTGGGCATAATTGTCATAAACACTAAATGAAACAAATCATAATAAAAGATAATATACCACATCTGAATCGTAGACAGGACGAGATCCGACGGGGGCGGATACCAAAACCATGGCACTATATAATAACAAACAATAATAAAAATAAGAAAATCATACAAGTATCTATCTAAATCATACAAGTAAGAATTTTTTCTTTTAGAAGGAAGATAAGAACAAGAGGCTCACCATGGTGGTGCTGGCGACGAGATCGGCGCGGGCGATCGACGGCGGTGAGGATGGGGACGGGACGGGACGGACCGCCAAACCTAGACAAATCTTGGGGGAAATGGAAAATGGAGCTTGCAGGTCGAGCTTGGAGAGGAGAAAGCTTAACTGTGGCTCGGGCATTTCATCGAACACCTCATGTGCATGCATAGAAGCGAGAACAGAGCAGCGCATGCACACACCTCCAACGCGGCCAAAGAACAGAGGAGAGGGTGGGCAGGGGCGAGGGTATATATAGGCATCTCTTTAGTGCCGGTTGGTGTCTAGAACCGGGACAGAAGCCTGCTCTTTAGTCCCAGTTCCAGCCACCAACCGGAACTAAAGAGGTTGCGCCAGGAGCGAGTCCCTTTGGTCCCAGTTCGTGTCTGGAACCGGGATCTATGGCCCCCGAGGCCCTGCCGGCACCCTGGCCTCACGAACCGGGACTGATGCACCCATTGGTCCCGGTCCGTAAGAGAACCGGAATTAATGCCCTTATCTAGCATGGACCAAAGCCCTGTTTTCTACTAGTGGGAGTGCGGCCGACCACGTGCGCGCACCAGGAGAGGGGAGAGGAGAGGAGGGAGGGGGAGCTAGCCGGAGAGGAGCCATCGGGAATCCAGGTCGCGAGGGAGGGAGAGAGAGGAGAGAGGGGAAGGGAGGGGGAGAGGAGAGGAGCCATCCCGGTCTCCACTTGCTATTTTATTCATGGGTCACTATTTGAGATTTCAGGATTTGTTAATGGGTCAGGCCCATTACTTCTAACAGTAAATGTATGGAAGGATCTTGGACTAGAGAAAGTTATTCGCAAAGCATGCCTAGTGATAGAGCGAGCGAGAGTGTGTTGGGCTTTTTGTTAGAGATGCCGCAACATGGAATGATGGGCCTAAACCTGGTAAAGTACATGTTTCTCAACTCTGAATTGAGTTACCCCCAAAAAAAAGCTCTAAATTGAGTACTTGTGCTTTCAATAGCTTTCGGCAGGTGAGCAGTGTCTTTGCACACCAATGTGAGATAAACAAGATGGTCATGAAGGCACTAGTCACAAGTGTTAGCTACTCCCTCCGTTTCAAAAAAGATGACCCAACTTTATACTAACTTTAGCAACTGAACTACTAAACCTAAAGCTGAAGACCCCTTCCATCCTAGCCAGCTCGTTTCTTCTTCTTCTAGTCTTTGCTCTAGCTCTGCACATCGGTGGCAAATGGCGGCACAAGGTTGACAGGCCGGAGGAGTCCGAGGTAGTAGCGGTTAGGCGGTTAGCGCCAACAATATGGGCAGGCGGCTTCTACGTCTACGTCTGTATGCTATTGTTCGTAGGCGTAGCAAGGCTCCTTCTGCTCCATAGGTTATTCCGCCCTTGATGATGACGTCTACGTCTGTACGCTAAAGATCGGAGTAGTGTAATGAATTTGTTAACGCTCTACTACTTACTCTTGTCATTCATTCTTGGTGAAACCCTCCTATAAAAAGACTTGCAAGTTTCACCAAACTCACTTCAGCTTTGCACTGATCATCCATACGCTCGATCCCATGGCTCCTTTACAAGCTCTGAGCTTGCTCCTACTTGCCTCACTGGCCAGCTCGGCGGCGTCCGACTACCGCTCCACGCTCACCCACATTGACTCCAAACTCGGCTTCACCAAGGCACAGCTGATGCGCCGAGCCGTGCACAGAAGCCGCCTCCGAGCGGCCACGACGCTACCTGGTTATTCCACGACGTCTTCCAGGTCGAACACCGGGCCAAGGCTCCGCTCGGGCCAGGCCGAGTACCTTATGGAGCTCGCCATCGGGACGCCGCCGGTGCCGTTCGTCGCCCTCGCCGACACCGGCAGCGACCTCACATGGACGCAGTGCCAGCCGTGCAAGCTCTGCTTCCCGCAGGACACGCCCGTCTACGACCCGACCACCTCCTCCAGCTTCTCCCCCGTGCCCTGCTCCAGCGCCACGTGCCTGTCCATATGGAGCCGCAACTGCACCCCTACCGCGCTCTGCAGGTACCGCTACGCGTACGGCGACGGCGCCTACTCGGCTGGCGGCCTGGGAACGGAGACGCTCACCTTCGGCTCTAGCGCTCCCGGCGAAGCACCGGCCGCCTCTGCCGGGGGAGTCGCGTTCGGCTGCGGCACAGACAACGGGGGCGACTCGTACAACTCCACCGGGACGGTCGGCCTCGGCCGCGGGAGCCTGTCCCTCGTGGCGCAGCTAGGGGTCGGGAAGTTCAGCTACTGCCTCACCGACTTCTTCAACACCAGTCTAGGCAGCCCGGTCTTGTTCGGCTCCCTCGCAGAGCTGGTCCCAAGCGGCGCCGCCGCCGTGCAGTCGACGCCACTAGTGCAGAGCCCGCAGATTCCGTCACGGTACTACGTCTCCCTCGAGGGCATATCGCTCGGCGACACCCGCCTGCCGATCCCGAACCAAACCTTCGCGCTGCGCGCCGACGGCACCGGCGGGATGATCGTGGACTCCGGCACCATCTTCACGATCCTCGTGGAAAGTGCTTTCAGGGTGGTCGCCAACCACGTGGCCGAGGTGCTCGGCCAGCCGGCGGTGAACGCCACGAGCCTGGACAACCCCTGCTTCCCGGCTCCTGCCGGTGAGCGGCAGCTCCCGGCCATGCCGGACATGGTGCTGCACTTCGCCGGCGGTGCGGATATGACGCTGCACAGGGACAACTACATGTCCTTCGACGAAGAGGACTCGTCGTTCTGCTTAAACATTGCTGGGGCGACGTCGACTTCGACTTCGGTGCTCGGCAATTTCCAGCAGCAGAATATACAGATGCTGTTTGACATCACCGTCGGGCAAATGTCATTTGTCCCCACCGACTGTAGTAAGCTCTGAGGTCTGAAGCTTACTACGTACACTAGTACTTTCTTGTGGGTGTCCAAGCAATTGTTGGTTGATGTGAGTTGTTCTAAGTTATAACAATACGAGTTATCCATGTTCATTGCCCTGTTATGGAGGATGGTTGGCATTTTCAGTAAAAAGAATTGACACAGTTATAAGAATCGTAGCACCGTTTACAAGCATGGGTGATGCGGAGCATCCCTCGCTCATCCCCATGGACGTACCTGCATCTCCCTCGACACAACTTGGACCCATGACAAGAGCTCGAGCAAAGGCTACCGAAGATAAGGTGAACTCGCTCATCTCCGAACTCCCTCTCCCTACTCACGAGACATGGCTACTATCTCATACGAAGACTCTATGTGTGATCAGGTGCTTGGACGAGAGCCACGGGACAGCTACATTCAATGGCCAAGGAGGCGAGGACACCAAGCGTGAAGGTCAAGAAGAAGAGCTGCCTTGGAAGCTACAGGCTCCGGACGACCGGCCTGGCCCGAACGTCCGACCCCTAGAGGTCGCTACAGTCAAGAGAAGAGAGGCAGGCCAGAGCTACAGGCTCCGGACGACCGGACCAGCCCGGACGTCCGACCACCCCCAGGCCCCGGACGACCGAGCCAGCATGGACGTCCGGTCCTTCCCCAACAGAACCAAAATCACGGAAATCCGAGGAAGTCCGAACGCCCGTGCCAGTGTTCACAGAATGGAATCTACGGACATCCGAAGACCCACGGACGTCCGGGACCCCGCGAGCCTCCGGACGACCGGCGCCTCACGGACGTCCGGACCCTGGCTGCGTCCAGCTGCGGGCTGATGCCCATGTACCCCTTCACTTCGCCCCTCATTTGCACTATGTCTATAAATAGACCTCTCGCACCTCCTAGCTAGGGTTAGCGTTGATTTAGCTCATTTGTGAGATAGAGCCTCGCTCATCCATCCGGATCTAGTCCTCGTGAGGGACCGATACCTCTTCGGAGAAGATCCACCTGGATTCAAGACCTCCATCCGGAGAAGGCCATCATCAAGACCTCCTCACGGAGAAGAATCGGTTACCCTTTGTATCGTCCTTTGTTGGACTTGGATCTTGTATCTCCACTTGTGTTTCGATGATCTAGCGCATGTGTGATCATATTCTCGTTGGTTGAGTGTTTTCCTCTTGTGTTTCCCCGTGATTTCTCCTGTTCCCCTCCTCGTGTTCTTCGTGTTCCTCATAGGGATCCTCTCCAAACGTGAAAGATCGGCCCCTAGGGTTCCGTGCTACATCATCTTGGTATTAGAGCCACGTTGATCACGTTTTTGGAGCCCCTACCCCGTGTTTTCTAGCTTGATTTTGTTGTTTTCGTCCTAAATCCAAAAATCCCCACAAAAAATAGCCCTAATTTTTTTTTGTGATTTGTTGGTGAGTTGAAATTTTGTTGGATTTGATCCATGGATTTGTGTTGCCACGTGTGGATCTAGCTTTCCCCACCCTCCCCATCCTTTTCCATCCACAAATCCACTCGAATTCGACATCACCACTTCCATCCACCCTGAAATCGTGCAGTTCATCCCGTGCCCGATTTTCGCCCAGGACCCGGTCGACCGGACCCCGCCGGACGTCCGACGACCGGACGACCGTGACCACCCGGACGTCCGAGAAAACCCTGACGAAACTGAATTTTTACAGTTTGTCCACCACCATTTCCCCATTTTCCACCACATCTTCCAAATCATCATACCACCACAGCTGCCCACATACACCACCATCATCCTCCAATACCTCCTAGGACGATTTTGACACGTTTTGGTCTTTAAGATTTTGGGTTGTGGTTCCCGTGTCCTATTGTGTTTCGGCTATATAGGTACGGTTCGACATCATCATCACCACCGCTCATCTTCACAAAGGACTCATCATCGCCAAGGACGGTAACCTCGACGACATCTTTGTCATACCTTGCAATTACATTGATAACCACATGGCCTTACTTTTGCGTTACTTACCCATCGAGACTAGCCATTGAGTATTGCCGGCAACGTGACTTCTGCACATTAGTGTTCATACTCCATAGCATACATACCATACCATAGTGGTGCATATCTTGGCATCATCTTTTGTGTCACAAGGTTGTCATCGCATACACAATTGCTATCTCGGTTCGTGAAGTTCTGCATGAGAAAAGAGCTCAAAAGTGAAAGAGCCAGCCAAGCTTTTAAGGAAATAGGAAAGATAAGCAAAGAGCTTATAAGCAAGAACCATAGCATCATACTACATTAAGATTGTCATATCTGGTCATCTTGGATCATATCACCAAAATACCATACATATAGCATACTTGGGATAGAGGTCGTTGCATTTTTGCCTAGTAGGTCGTGCACGAGTTACGTATCCGCCTTTTGTGCAATCATGCTAGCGTCTCTCTTGTAATGTGCAACAAGAGCATTTTCGTGGATTCCACATTTTGGCTCATTTTTGGTTTGCACAATCCCACTTATCTATTTGCGTGTGTGTTTCCGTGTACCTCTACTTGCTTGGTCAACTTGTTGCATTTGCAAATTTGTGAATCTTTCCCAACATTATTGAAGCTCACTTACAATTCACCAAATTTTGTGCCACCATCCTGACCAAGCTCCACCATAAGCTTTTACTTGTGTAGGTGTGAGAACCGACAAGAATTGGTACCAATTGTGCTATTTCATTGTCCGCATTTGAGTGATCTTGATTCATCTCCAACATCGGTCAAGGTACATTTGGTATAAGTTCTCCTTCTACCACTCACATTTTTGCTTGGAATGATGGATAGGCCAAGTACTTCTACCAACCCACTCTTCATCGAGCAATACGACGACATGACGTCATTCGTCACCAAGAGCCACCTCTTTAATGCACAACGAGCGTTGCATCAAGAGCAACAAGCAATGACCGACCGCATCGACAACCTCGCCACCGACTTGCGACTCTCTGAGCAACGTACAAGGGACTATTTCGACAACAAGCTCGACGCGCACAAGCAAGAGAACGATGCAAGAATGGACGAGATCCATGCCTTGTTGGTGAACCGTCCTCCTTCAACTTCTTCATGCTCAAGACGGAGCCGATCAAGTAGACACTCCGACGACACCTACTCTGGCTCAAGTACACCAAAATCGACACTCTTCGTCAAGCCGCGCGTCAAGACCATCATGCATCTCGCAATCCTCTACATGACAAGCATTCACAAGAGCAAGTCGACGAGAAAGTACTTCGTCCTCAACCACACCAAGTTGCTTTTGCACAAGCTCAAGAATGACAATGTCAACGTCGACAAGAGGAAGAACGAGCGCATCTACATCAAGAGGAACAAGACGTCGAGGCTCAACATCTTCAACAACAACAACGTGAAGCACAAGCTCTTGAGGCGCAACGTGCCCTGCAAGAATCAAGTCGAGCCATCGCTAACCGCAATCGAGATCGGCGCAATCAAGAGGAAGCACTTCGAGAAGAAATCCAAGAGCGGAACTACCAACCGCGAGTGCAACGTCAAGTTCCTCAAGCTCCTCCACAATCCCGACAAGTTCCTCCTCAACCTCAAGTTCAACAAGAGCAAGATGATCATGGACTTCCTCCATGCCAAGAGCAACATGAGGTTGATTATCCTCCACGTCAAGGGCGTCATTATCATCCCCGACCACAACACAATGAAGAGCAACGCTACGGCAAGCTAAAATTCACCATGCCCAAGTTCAATGGAAGCAATGATCCCGAAGAGTACCTATCATGGGCATTGAAGGTCGACAAAATCTTTCTTTTGCACAACTATGAGGAAGATAAGAAGATCGCTATGGCATCACTTGAGCTCCAAGACTATGTGCTCATATGGTGGGAACAAGTCCTTGAGCGCCGAGAAGCAAGAGGTGAACCACCAATCACCACTTGGGCTCAAATGAAAGATGTCATGCGAGCACGTTTTGTGCCCACCTACTACAACCGCGATCTCTTCAAGATTCTCCAACTCCTCAAGCAAGGAACAAAGAGTGTTGAAGAATACTACAAGGAAATGGAGATAGCCATGATACCAGCCAATGTCACAGAAGATGATGAGCAAACTATGGCACGCTTCTTGAATGGCCTCAATCATCCCATCAAGAAGATCACCGACTTCCAACCCTACTCCAATCTCATTGAGCTCGTGCATCAAGCTACCAAAGCCAAACATCAAGTGCAAGATGACTTCAAGTACGCCAAGTACTCATCCAAGACCTACGGCTTCTCCAACAACCAAGCTTCAATGACTCCTCCAACTTCTACTTCAACCAAGCCATCTACAAGCAATGACGACAAGTCAAGTTACAAGAAAGCTTCGACAATCTCAAGTCGTCCTCCTACTACTACAAGCAACTTCAAGCCGCGTGCTTCATCATCTACTCCAACCGATGAGACTGTCAAGACAAGCTCCTTCAAGTGTTTCACTTGCGGCGGCCGAGGCCACAAGTCTTTCCAATGTACCAAACAAGCGCACCATGATCCTCAATGATGATGGAACCTATGACTCCATGTGTGAAGAGGAAATGGAAGCCCTTGAGCAAGTGGCCATGCACCGGCGCGTGAACGAGGATGAAGATGATCAAGTCTTTTCTGATGAGGATTCGAGCCCCGCACTCGTTGTCTCCAAAGTCTTGACTCTTCAACATCAACAAGAAGAAGACCAACGATGCCACATCTTCCACACAAAGGCCGGCATCAATGGAAGGTCCGTCAAGGTCATCATCAATGGTGGTAGTTGTCACAACTTGGCAAGTGAAGAACTATGCTCCAAGCTACAATTGGTCAAGATGAAGCACCCGCACCCCTACAAAGTCCAATGGCTAAGCGACTCTGGCACTATACGAGTTGAGCATACGGTCCAAGTCTCCTTCAAAATTGGTGCATATGAGGACACTTTGGAGTGTGATGTCGTCCCGATGTCCGTTTGCCACCTCCTTCTTGGTCGACCATGGCAATTTGACCGCGGCGTCATCCACAATGGGCGTACCAATCACTATAGCTTCAAGATGAAAGGGAAGGAGTATGTGCTACGACCTATGTCTCCTAGTCAAGTGATAGCCGACAAGCAAGCCACCTATCGTGGAGAGAAGAGTGAGAAAGTGATCCGCCCAAAAGAGAGTGGGAGCCACAAGCCAAAACTGAGTGTCTCCATGATGAGCGACAAGAAAAACTTAGTCCTATTTGCCACCAAAAGAGAGATGAGAGAAGTGTGTGAGAACCCATCGAGTGTCATGCACTTTGTCCTTGTGTGCAAGGATGGAGAGCCCAAAACTAACACCTCTCACGATCTACCTTTAATGTTTTCTTCTCTTTTGCAGGAATTCCAAGATGTTTTCCCCGATGAGCTACCTCCGGGTCTACCTCCTCTACGAGGCATTGAGCATCGAATTGACCTCATTCCCGGAGCACCTCTTCCAAACAAAGCTCCATACCACATCAACCCCGAAGAAACTAAAGAGATCCAACGGCAAGTACAACAACTAATCGACAACGAACATGTATGTGAAAGCTTAAGCCCTTGTGCCGTTCCCGTTATACTTGTGCCCAAGCAAGACGGTAGTTTTCACATGTGCTCGGATTGTAGACCTATCAATGCTATTACCGTTCATTATAGGCATCCCATTCCTCGCTTAGATGATATGCTTGATGAACTTAGTGGTGCCACCATTTTCTCAAAAAATTGATCTTAAAAGTGGCTATTATCAAATCCACATACAAGGTGATGAATGGAAAACCGCTTTCAAAACCAAATTTGGCTTGTACGAGTGGTTGGTTATGCCTATGGGTTTATCGGAAGCTCCCGGAACTATCATGCGTCTTATGCATTTTGTGCTTCGACCTTATATTGGAGTGTTTGTTGTGGTTTAATTTTATGACATTCTTGTTTCTAGCAAATCCATGAAAGAGCATCTTAAGCATGTTAGGGCTATTTTGCAAACGCTTCGCAAGGAACGCCTTTATGCCAACATGAAAAAGTGCACATTTGGTGTTGACAAGCTTGTTTTCTTGGGTTTCATCGTTTCTTCCAAGGGTGTCCATGTTGATGAATCTAAAATTGAAGCAACTAAAACTTGGCCCAAACCCACCAATTTGCAACAAGTGCGTAGATTTCTTGGCCTTGCGGGTTTTTATCGTCGCTTTGTGAAAGATTTTAGCACTATTGCCGCTCCTTTGCATGCCTTGAGTAAGAAGAATGCTCCTTTTGTTTGGGGATCTTTGCAATCCACCGCTTTTGATGAGCTCAAGTCTTTGCTTACTCATGCTCTGATTCTCGCTTTTCCCAACTTTGACAAAACTTTTGAGGTTCATTGCGATGCAAGTGGTACCGGAATTGGCGGAGTTTTGATGCAAGAAAAACGAGCCATTGCATACTTTAGTGATAAACTCTCCGGTGCTCAACTTAACTATCCCATCTATGACAAAGAATTGTATGCTTTAGTGCGTGTGCTACATGTTTGGGAACATTATCTTAGACCTCATGAGTTTGTCATCCATACCGATCATGAAACGCTTAAGTACTTAAAAGGTCAAACTAAGTTTAACAAGCGTCATGCCAAATGGAGTGAATTTATTGAATCTTTTCCCTATGTGATCAAGTACATTAAGGGTAAGGAAAATGTAGTTGCGGATGCACTTTCACGCATATGCATGCTTGTCACTAAACTTGAGTTGAATGTTATTGGCTTTGAGCACATAAAAGACTTGTATGCGAATGATCCTTCCTTTGCTAATCCTTATGCTAAATGTTTGACGCATACATCTTGGGAACGATATTACATCAAGGATGATTATCTTATGAGAGCTAACAAACTTTGCATTCCTGAGTCTTCTCTTCGTTTGCTCCTTTTGCAAGAGGATCATGGAGGCGGACTCATGGGACACTTTGGACGCGACAAGACATTCGCCATGCTCTCCAAGAACTAATTTTGGCACAAGATGTTTCGCGACGTCTCACGCTTCACCAACCGATGCTCTACATGTCGCAAAGCTAAGTCTAAAGCTCAATCCCATGGTATTTACATGCCTCTTCCTATTCCTTATCAACCTTGGGAAGACATTAGCATGGATTTTGTACTTGGTTTGCCTAGAACTCAAAATGGAAGGGATTCCGTGTTTGTTGTTGTGGACCGATTTTCCAAGATGGCACATTTCATTCCTTGCAACAAGATAGAAGATGCTTCACATGTTGCCAATCTATTTTGTAGGGAAATCTTGCGACTCCATGGAGTACCAAAGACAATCGTCTCCGCATACCATCCTCAAACCGACGGCCAAATGGAGATGATGAACCGTACTCTCTCCACTCTACTTCACGTGTTGATCAAGAAGAACATCAAGGAGTGGGAAGCGTGTCTACCCATCGCTGAGTACGCCTACAACCGTGCAAGACATTCGACTACCGGCAAGTCCCCCTTCGAGGTCGTCTACGGCTTCAACCCGTTGTCCCCATTGGACATTCTACACTACAAAAAAAATACACTTCCGTGATGATACGTGTTTGTCACAGTAGGTCGCGTTTTCTGTCATGCATGTACATCCATGACGATTTTATGACAGAATCAAGATAGTCATACCTGTGTTGTCGTAGAAGTGTTCCATGACATTACCAAAATTATCATCACGGAAGTGTCCACTTCCATGATGATAAATCGCACGTCACAGAAGTGCTTTCGTCAAGGGTGACCGACACGTGGCATCCATCGTAACGGAACGCCATTAAGCTATCGGGTCGGATTTTGGATCCGATAACCCGTTAACAGCCACGACCAATGTCGATTTTCCACGTGTAAAATTCTCATTGGCTGACGGATCCACGTGTCAGCTCCGCGTTGGCATAGGTGTCACTCATCCAACGGTCGAGATGGGCCTATGATATGTTGACACGTGGACTGGCCCAAAAGTGGCCCACAAAGTTTAAATGGGCCGGCCCAACCGAAGGCCCATAAGATTTAGCGAACCATAATGGGCCGGCCCAGCTAAAGGCCCACAAAATTTAGCAGACCATAATGGGCCGGCCTAGCTAAAGGCTCAAACGATTTTGCGAACCATAATGGGCCGGCCCAGCTAAAGGCCCACAAGATTTTGCGGGCCACAATGCGCCGGCCCAGCTAAAGGCCCACAAGATTCTGCAGACCATAATGGTCCGGCCCAGCTAAAGGCCCAACATTCTCTATCAAATCGACCCGTCAACGGCCTGGTCTGAACTTGTCATCAATGCGGCCCATGGTCACTTCTAGCCCGTTAACAGTCCGCTAAGTAATTGGGCCGAATTACGGCCCGGTGTATTTCCGGCCTGTTAAAGGTCCGGCTTCATTTGGGCCCATTTACAGGCCATCAAAACTTTCGGCCCATAAACGACTGTGAAGGATTTGGGTCATATTCGGCCATGTCTATCATTCAGCCTGTTAGAGGCCCACTATAGATTTGGGCCACTTTCGGCCTGTTGTAATTTTCGGCCTGTTAACGCCGGACTTAAACCATGGGCCATATGTGGCCCAACGTCATATCAGGCCCATTAACGGCCCATATAAAAATGACAATAATCTAGACCAACCGAAGTTCCGGCCTGTTAAAGGCCCGTGTATTAGGTCGGCGCATTTACGGCCCGTCCGAATTTCGGCCTGTCAATTATCCGCATTGTAAATGGGCCACCATTTTGGCCTGCTAAGTCCAGTGGGTTATTTGGCACAATCAGGGCCCAATCTCACTTTTGGTCTATTAAAGGCCCATGTTTTTATGGGCTCAAATTATTTACACCTGTAAACGGCCTATTTTTACTGAGGGCCCCAATTATGTTTAGGCCTGTTAAAGGCCCACTATGGGCACAGGCCTACCAGAAAAATATGAAAGCTTATGCTGATTTAAGCCCAGATATTTTTAGTGGGCTACATGCCAATTTCGGCCCGTAATCGTTTTTAGCCCAATTGGAATGGGCCCGACGAATGTTGGCATGTTGGGCTCCTACGAAGCTTTCAGCCGAATACATTACTAAGATAAACCTACACTATACAAAAATAGCGTCGTAATTACTGCAGCCTGTGGCAACATCATAAATTTTATATCACAACAAAATAAATTCCAACCATACAACAAAAGGCCTATTGGCATAAAGTTTACAGTCCTTCCAGATAAAAGCACCATCAGATGTATAGAAGCATAGATCATTTGACCTGAGTGCTAATGTTTCAGGTTGTAGAATCTGATGGAGCAGCACGATCTCCACCTTTTTTCCGCCATTGCTCTTGAACAACGAAGCGAATGTCTGATAGTCTGGTTTCAAAACCATTCATATCTTGACGACATTTCTCAACCACTATTCTTGTTTTTGAAACAACATCCATTAGGGATTGGACTTGTGTCTGGAGCACAGATATATCACTCTGTCTAGCAAGAAGATTTTGTTCAGTAGGCGATTTGGACGAGGTTACCTTGACAACCAACCTAGGATTACGCAGGAAGGTGCTTTTTGCACTGTTAGTGGAGAGATACTGACGCACTGCAGCAAGAGGTGACATTGTGCCTGTAGTAGCCTCGTCGCCTTCAGGTGGTTGTGGCTATTCAATCATTTGTTCAATAGCTTCCTGAAAGTTTGAACTTGTAGATTAGTGTACCAGATAAGTTACTAATGAGACAAAAACAAACAAACTAGGTTAAACGTTTATACATAACTTATTTTGGTGAACTACTGTAATACATTAGCATGTATTGTAGTGCCAACTACATAATAAAATCACTTTCGGAACATATGTCCATGTAGCATGCCTACTGTATTGTCTATTTCCTCACATTCATTGACATCTAAGGATAAAGAGACATGGTTTAAAGTAGGATGAACATAGTATGACATCATTCATATAATGGGAAAATAGATATAAAACAAATAGGCTATTTTATCATTATGTGCGCACGTGAACATAACAACTAGATTACAGATCAAGACCAAAAGAATATCCTTCATCTATTTTAAACCATGTTAGGTGAAATGATACGTTAAGACAACTGCGTATAAAAGTGAACAGAGTAAATGACAATGGCTGCAAACCAAGTAGTTAAATGAACACATCACAGTACCAATCAATTCAAGGCAGGAGGAGTAAGGACTTACAACAGCGGCTTGAACTGGTGTGCTCATGCCCTTCATCTTGCTGGTGTGGCAATCCTTGAAGATTTGCACTACATTCGGTTCACGTTCTTTTTGGTCCGCACGGGCTTTCCTCTGTATTTGGAACAAGTCAATATAGATACGATAATATGGCACAAAAAAAGAAGGAAGTAGCAGCTATTTACAAGAGCCTCGCAGTGTGCAATATAGCTACGAGATCCTGTTGTCTATTGGAATTTCACTTTAGAACGGTTGGTTTTGTTCTTCAAACAGATAGCCTAGAATAAGATATACTTGTAAGGCACATACATAAATACAAGTTCAATATGTGGTCTGATCAAATACATATAGCCTACCTGATACTTTGGATCAGACCAGTGTTTAACGAGGGTTGTCCAGTCTTCATCTGTAATATATTCCACTGGAGATGTTTGGGCGATTTCATTGTTAGCCTTGCCTTCAAAATGAGATTTTCTAAGGTGGCACCGATACTGTCACAGAGCAGACTGAAAAACATGAGTGCATGCTTGTTTAGTTGCATCATCTTTCGGATCCAACTTGAACCTCATCTGTTGAAAAAAGAATGTGAGTCTTATTAGGAGGAAGCTAGAAAGTATGGGACAGATCAAGACAATATTACTAATTGCGATTAATAACATTACTTACGGATAAATGGTCAAGGAAGGTGTTAAACTGGGTATTGTCTTTCTCATTCCTGTACTGGATCCACGTTGGGAGGATACGCGCATGACACCTAACGGCAACGGTTGCCTCTGATACTAACTTGGCTGACTCTGTAGCATCACGTGGCCTTTTTAAACCTGCCTCAAAATGGATCTCCATTCTTCCTCCTTTAGATTTTGTTAATCTGTCAAGCATTATCCCTGATGTCTGTTTCCACTTGCGCCATGGTGCTAGTTCAACAACGAATATGGAAAGTGTTAGTGTACATCAAACTGTGAGAGTACAGATAAAGGAGCATGCAACTGCAACTTGACTCGGTCAGGTACCGTCTTGGTGTTGATGCTCATGAGGTTCATCTGATCTTGCCAAGTCCTGTTGTGTCAGCAGTGCTTTGGAAGTAGTGTTAGGTGTGAAGGCAGCTTGGGAACTAGCCAGTTCCGGAGCAAACAAACGAGTAACTGGTTGAGATGTTGGTACAGTTGAAGCGGATGCTGCAGCTGGTGGAGAAGGTGATATTGTGTTTGTAGATTTAGCCGGTGGACTTGGACCTTCTACTGCACTATAAGTACCAGCAGAATCTCAACGGCAGAACCTTTTCTGTTTCACCCGACGAGTAACAGCACTCCCTACTATATTATTTTCCTTGCTCTTTTTTGACTTTGCCATGTCAAGCTGTACCCACAACACAAAAGAATAAAATCACTCTTCAGAACTCATTGATGCATGATACAGACAAGCAATACTTTGATGTAAGACAACCGTATGAGGATGGAATATGTAAGAAAAACTGGACGGCATGCCATATTCACAGCTACGATGTGCAAACTAAGCAGAAGGATTTTCAAGAAAATAGAAGTAATGCAAGCTAGACACCATATGAAAGATGCAACCAATATTACTCTGCCAAGTTAAAAGTGTCTTGTCATAAGTGGCAATTCGAAAAATTAGAAGCAGTACAACATAGAAATCAATGCAAGATGCAACCACTATCAAACTGCCATGTTAAAAGCGTCCAATCATGAGTGACTGATGCGGGATACACAACAGCAGTACTTTGATGTAAGAACATGGTATGATAGATAGATGCAGTGTATTCTAGACACAGAAAGCCATGTCATATGCATATGTATAACGTATAAACTCAGCAGGTGCAATTTGATCAAAATAGAAGAAATACAGGCTAGACAACATATGCAACATGAAACCAATTATCACACTGTCAACTTAGAGCAAGCACCTGCGATGGTGGAGTACGGGAGATGAACTCATCATGTAGACTTGGGACTTCAACTTCATTAGCAGTAGCAGTCGCAAATCTAGAGAGTCTCTGTTTGCGTCGGTGCGGAGTACCACCAACATCCCCTAACTTACACTTTTCCTTCCTATTTTCTGACATTGCCTTATGAAGTCAAAACCACAAGAAGATGAATAAAATTAGCTCTGCATAACTGGTTGATGCATGATACAGACGAACACTACTTTGATGTAAGGCAAGCGCAGGATAGGAGGATGGAATATATACAAAAAAAGACAGCGTTTCATATTCACACGTACGATAGGAGGATGGAATATGTATGAAAAAACAGTAAGCGGAAGGCATTTCAACAAAACTAGAAGAAATGAAAGCTAGGCACCATATGAACATGCAACCAATATCACTCTATCAGGTAAAAAGTGTCTCGTCGTAAGTGCCATTTCAAGAAATTAGAAGGAGTACAAGCTAGAAGACAATGCAAGATGCAACCTACATCACAGTCCCAAGTTAAATGTGTCTTATGGGTAAGTGATCGTTTCAGGTATAAGTTGTAAGCTACGTAGATGCAATTCTACATAATCAGAAGTAATACAAACTAGACATCATACGGAAAACGCAACCACGTATAACAGTTCCAAGTAAGAGCAAGCACCTGTGATGGTGGAGTAGGGGAGATGTGCTCATCATGTACACGTATGTTCTAGAAACAGGAACACGTGTCATATTCATAGGCATTATGTGTAAAGTAAGCAGATGCAATTCAAGTTAGAAGCAATACAAGCTAGACATCATACGCAACATGCAACCACATATAATAGTGTCAAGTTAGAGCAAGCACCTGTGATGGTGGAGTAGGGGAGATGTGCTCATCATCTACACAGCTACGTTGACTGTCCAGCCTTGTGTTGTCTTGCGAATCTTGTTGGGAGGATGGCAGAGTAGAATCTGTAGAGACCCCCTGTTTGAGTTGCTCCGAAGGACCACCAGCATCCACTGCCGGACTAATTTCCTTCAGCTGTAATGATTTTGCATTGTGAAGTCAAACCGATAAGAAAAAGGAATAAAATTCGCTCTTCAGAACTCATTCATGCATGATACTGACGAACACTACTCGGATGAAAGGCAAACACATGATGCAAGGATGGAATATGTATGAAAAATAGGATGGTGTGACATATTCACACCTATGATGTGGTAACTAAGTAGAAGGCATTTCAACAAATTAGAAGCACTGCAAGCTAGACACTATATGAAAGATGCAACCAGTATCACTCTGCTAAGTTCAAACTGTATGGTGTTTCAACAAATTAGAAGCAGTACATGCTAGAAATCATATGCAAGACACAACCAATATCACAGTGGCGACTTAAAGGTGCCTTATCATAAGTGACTGATGCGGGATATGCAAGAATAGTAGTCTGATGTAGAAACAGGAACACATGTCATATTCACAGGCATTATGTGTAAAGTAAGCAGATGCAATTCAACAAAGTTAGAAGCAATACAAGCTAGACATCATACGCAACATGCAACCACATGTAATAGTGCCAAGTTAGAGCAAGCACCTGTGATGGTGGAGTAGGGGAGATGTGCTCATCATCTACAAAGCTACGTTGACTGTCTAGCCTTGCGTTGTCTTGCGAATCTTGTTGGGAGGATGGCGGAGTAGAATCTGTAGAGAACCTCCGTTTCAGTTGCTCGGAAGGACCACCATCATCCAATGCCTTGCCAATTTCCTTCAGCTTTATTGATTTTATATTGTGAGGTCATACCGACAAGAAAAAGGAATATCATTCGCTCTTCAGAACTCATTCATGCATGATACTGACGAACACTACTCTGATGAAAGGCAAAGTCATGATACGAGGATGGAATATGTACGAAAAAATGGACGGCTTGACATATTCACACCTATGATGTGGTAACTAAGCAGAAGGCACTTCAACAAATTAGAAACACTGCAAGACACCATATGGAAGGTGCAATCAATATCACTCTGCCAAGTTAAAACTGTCTCGTCATAGGTGGCGTTCATCAAACTAGAAGCAATACATGCTAGAAATCATATTCATGACGCAAACCAATATCACACTGCCAACTTAAAGGTGTCCCATCATAAGTGACTGATGCAGGATACACAAGAAGAGTAGTTTCATGTAAGAACATGGTGTGATAGACAGATATAGTACGTACCAAAAATAGGAAAGCGTGTCATATTCACATGTATCATGTGTAAGCTAAGAAGATGCAGTTTACACTAATTAGGAGCAATACGAGCTAGACACCATATGCAACATGCAACCAGATATCACACTGCCAAGTTAGAGCAAGCACCTTGGATGGTGGAGTAGGGGAGCGGAGACTTGGACCTTGTAATGCACTATCAGTACAAGGAGAATCGATACAGATGCTCTGTTTGCGTTGCTGCAGAGGACCACCATCGTCGCCTTCCTTACTCTTTTACTTCCTCTTTCTTGATTTTGCCTTGTCAAGTCAAACCCACAAGAAAAAGGAATAAAATTTGCTCTTCAGAACTTATTGATGCATGATACTGATGAACACTACTTTCATGTAAGGCAGCCGCATGATAGGAGGATGGAATATGTATGAAAAGCAGGACGGCGTGACATATTGACATGTATGATGTATAAAGTGTAAACTAAGCACAAGGTGCTTGAACTTGTTAGAATCGATGCAAGCTAGAAACCATATGAAAGATGAAACCAATATCACTCTGCCAAATTAAAAGGGTGTCCTAACAAATGTATTTGACCAAATTAGAAGCAATACATGGCAACAGGCTAGAAATAATATGCAATATGCAACAAATAAAAGTGACTCATCGTAAGTGATTGATGCAGGATACAGAAGAGAGGTAGTTTCATGTAAGAACAAGGTTAACACATAGTTGTAGTGTGTACCAAAAATAGGAAGGCATGTCATATTCACAGGTATAGTGTGTAAACTAAGCAGATGCAATTTACCCTAATTAGAATCATTACAAGCTAGACACCGTATGCAACATGCAACCACATATCACACTGCGAAGTTGGAGCAAGCACATGTGATGGTGGTGTAGGGGAAGTGCGGTCTTCAGGTACAGAGCAACGTCCAATATCTTCATTTAGGCTTGCTGTTTCTTGAGAATCATGTGGAGAGGATGAAATTGCATTCTTTATAAGAGTATTGCGTCTCATATTAACCCACGCGTGTGACTGTCTCATCATAAGCGATAGACGCAGGATACACAAGAATAGTAGTTTGATGTAAGAACATGGTGTGATAGGCAGATGTAGTAAACAGGAAGGCGTGTCATATTCACATGTATAATGTGTAAGCTAAGGAGATGCAATTTAACAAATTAGGAGCATTGATGAGGGATACACAAGAAAAGTAGTTTGATGTAAGAACATGGTTAATAGAAAGATGTAGTATGTACCCATGGCCAAGTTGTGGAGGATGGTGCAGCCTTGGACGAACCCATGGCCAAGTTGTTGAGTGTGGTGCGGTGGCCGTCTGTCAGCGGCGGGGAAGCGGATCCGAGGCGGCGGACGACGGCGTAGGGGGAATAGCTCCGGTGCGGTAGACGGTTGCAATAGTGGAGCCGCAGTAGTGAGGCACAGGACGGCGTGGTCGGAGTGGTTCTGGTACGGCGCACATGGGCGTCGGCGTCGTGAAGGCAGCTCTGCCTCGGCTTCAGCTGCTAAGTCCTTGAGGGCGTTGCGGTTGTGGTTGCGTTGGACGACAACGTCGGGGTACCGGCTCTGGCATGATGGAGGAGGGCGGCGGTGGATTGGCCGCTATGGGGTGGAGGACGGAGGAGGCTGGGGTTTCCCGGCTGGTGGAGAGGGCGTTTTGGCGCCCACGGAGTATGAATGGGGAAACGGAGGGAGGCGGGGAACTAAGGGGGAACAATGTTTCGGTTTGAGACACGCTTGTTTGAAATTTGGGGAAAGTTACAAACTTTGCCCCCATCTAAAATTTTGGACATATTGCTGGTTGGGGTAGGATAGTCATGTCAGGTGTCCCAAATGTGGGCGGGATAGATTTCGGCCGAGCGCACGGGTGTTTAGGCGCCCACGGCATATGAATGCTTCTCGGAGGCGGTTGAGACCGGCGTCTTGGTGAAGTTACAAACCTACCCCGGTTTAGACCTTTGGACATCGGGCCGATAGGCTACATGGTCCAAAGTCAGGACAGTAATTTCCTACCACCAAAGCATTAGTCTCACGCGGTTTCGGGTGACCAGAGGCCTATTTGGCGCTTCGTTCAATATTTGGGAGCAGAAGCATTAACGTTTTCGGTTCTCTTGAATTGAACTTTCAGGATTTGTCAAACTTCACAAATCTTTACTCTTGAAAATTCTAAAGCTAAGATTACTTTGGAATGGAGGGGGTACATTTGAATATACATTGTACACAAGTATATATTAAAAAATATGCAACTTACCTCAGTTCATGCATGGTTCGAGATATAATCTCCTTGGTTGCAAAAAAAAGTTAGATATGCGTATGAATATATATAGCATGTTCAAACTCACAACAAAGATTGATTCCCCCTTTTACATCTGATTTACAAATGCCATTATCTCGGGTTCAAATAGATGAATGCACTTCCTATGAATTCGAATCTTCGAAACCCCCTTTATGTTGAATTCAACATGTATTTTATTTCGTAGCTAGCAATTTGGAATGTATCCATGCAAGTGACAAATGTATAAAGTGCTTCACACTAACAACATGGAGTGCACTAATTAATGTTTATATATGAATTGCAAAAGCATCCATTGCCTGTATTTCAAACCGCTCTCACTCTATGGATCGATAATATGAAATAAACACATGCACATGCTAGAATTCAATAGAGTATTGGTGTCTGATAGACCGAATTTCGTCCATATGCAATTTTGCAAAATTCATGATCTCATCCAAAAATAATAATGCCATTTATATTTTAATTTAATGCGTAGAACCGCCTTTTACACGTAGATGCACTATGCCTCGCCCCGTTCTCACAAACGTGTTATATATCTCTCTATCTAACGCATAATTGCACACACTTTATATGCATCGGCATTTCTCTTTCACACATGCTCACAATCTCTCTCAGGGTGTCGGGGTGTCTCACGCACATGCTCTCTCTGTTTCTCTCTCTCTCTCTCTCTTTCTGACTACTATGTCCCACTCTTTTCACTAATCTCAGTTGGAAAACACTATTTCTCTCACATGCATATATACACATGCACGGTCTCTACTAGCCCTCTATACGCACATATATGTGCCTACATGTCTCCCCCACGCACATTATCTTT
>NC_041383.1:181229270-181236150 GCF_002162155.2 Triticum dicoccoides
CACCTCTCTAATAGTAGTTGGCAGATATGATTTCATCATATCATTCGGTAGGATATCCCTGGCTGTTAGGCTGGATGGTAATACGAGGCAAAGTTTTACCCTAGTTCGCATCGGACCCTTGCAGTTGGAGAAAGAGCCTACTCCTGGTACTGTATATTAGTGATAGGGGTGTGTGCAAAGTACACATGAATACCAGGCATTGTGCGTGTGTGTATACTATCGATGAACTAGCCCCCAAGCTTGTATAACATACTAAGGGCCTAGGGTTACAAATCACATATAGTCGGCTTATGACCAGTGGGGATAGAGTCCTCCGCGACTCTGGTAGCTTCGTGTTGTATGCCGAGTCCTCCACATGGGTCTTCGTATAACACGTCTCGGTCCAACCTATATGTGGCGCAGGATGGAACCGACCCATGAGTCTTCATGTTGACCCACCACAACTAGAAATGATGTGCCCACCACACCACACACGCAATCGGCCACTAAGAAAATAAGCATATACAATAGTACAATGGTATCTAGCTCACGATACATCTCCATATTTTGTTGATGACACTGACGGACTTTGCATTTGATGCGTGCTCCGTATTTTGTTGACGACACTTACGGTCATTGTATTTGAAGCGAAAGCATGATATGGTCACTGGACTTCAGAATAAGCTCATCACGGTCACCACATACATTTTGTCGTGCTAACCAACATGTGGTTGGATGGTTAGAGGACAGTGGTTTCTCGAGCCCACCAAGGTTAAAGTCCCGGTGCTCGCATTTATCTTGTGTTAATTTCAGTATTTTCCGGTGATGTACGTTCAGTGGGAGGAGACGTTCCACTCGACTACGAGGCACCTATGGTGACTTCGTAAAATCTCAAGATCATATATGCTGGCCCACTCTCTCGAAGGTGCTCATAGGGGTAGGGTTCATGTGTGTGCGCTTATAGCGGTGAGTGCTTGCGCGTATATATGAGTCCTTGCGTCTGTACCGTGTTAAACAAATACATGTCATGATTATACGGTCACTGGCTCACCCGTACAACTCCGTATTTTGTTGATGACAAAATCAATTGACCAGTCAAACGGCACAACTAGTGTTGCACCATCGGGGCACGTAACCGTGGGGCCCACCTGTCAGCCCGTATATGAAAGAAAGAAATGGTAGTTTGAGTCTGTACTGTGTTAATAAAATAGGAGTACATTTTAGGGGGATCATACGGTCACTGGCTCACCATACAGCTCCGTAATTTGTTGATAACACGATCAATTGACCAGTCAAACGGTCCACATTCAGCAGCACACATTACCATAGGGCCCACCTGTCAGCGCGTATATGAAGGACAGAAATGGTAATAAACTAGTGGTCGGTGGGTATTCGAAGCCGTGAGACCTCTGCTTGGCAGTCACCGGCGGTTGGGGGGCGTTCATTGGGCGGCGGGGTGGGGATCCCAGGAGAAAAAGCTCGGCGCGCGGGGGGGCTAGAGGGATGGCCGGTGCGGCGGCGGACCGATGGTGGGGAGTGGTTTCGGGGAGGGCGGGCCGGCCGCGGGCGGCGGGGGCGGGCGGTTTGGCTGGTGGTGGCTGGCGGCTCAGGGGGGTGGAGTTTGATGATAAACTGGAGGCCCTTGATTTCGTATCCAACGGCTGGAAAATCTAATGACCAGAGATGAAAAAGTCAGTCGACTGACGTGTAGCCTCACTCTGCACGTACACATGCACGCACGCAAGACACGCACGCATGTAGGCGTACAACACTGACACGTACACATAACGTACACACGCACGCATGCTGGCGTGCAACACTGACACGTACACATGCACTCATGAACACACGCACGTACGCACCCATGCATGCAACACTAAAATGCACCCTTGCACGCACGCAACACTCGCACGCGTGCATGCACACAGCACACGACGCAAGACACACACTCAACCTATACGTGCATGCACCCTTTGTTAAGGACATGGATTGTTATGGGTATTAATCAATCTTATCTGTGATAAGCAGAACATTGATGTTTGCAGTGGTCTTTATGAATCACAACGTATCGAACGGGCTATCAACATAGTAGGCTTAACTACATGAAAAAGATGACATCACACTCAATGAACAATCATCGGTTTATGAAATGCCCGCTTCTGACTGCCCTGGCCCACCAAAGGTTCCTCTGCTGTGCGCTGCCTGCGTTGGGTCACTGACATGAAGGCCATGCACCCAAAGAGCCCACATGTCAGTGGAAGAATGGTGCGGTGTCCTAGGTCAGAGTCGAGGGCGCCACTCGCGGCACGCCCGGCTGAACACGCCTCCGTGCCGCATTCAAACGCCTCCATGAAACCCGCCCGTGCGGAAGCCGGGAAACCCACTCTGGACACACGTCCGTTCATGACCGGGCCGGTGTTAAATGCAACGCCGGTCGAGCTCCTCCCGTCCGCCGTCTATTTAATCTCCTATTTAAACGAGGCCAAACACCGGCCAAGAATCGCACACCTCCGCTGCTGCCCTATCTCCTCCACCATTTTGTCCACTCTTACAATGGCTTACAAAGAGTAGTTATTCCGCATCCAAGCCGGCTGGGTAGCCCGCCGGATACGAGCTATGCAGCTTGCTGATCCACCTCCCTCCCCTCGCCCGACGGAGCCAGTTGCCGCCCCAAGCCAGCATGCGGTTCAGCAACTCACCGCTCCAGGCCAGCTCGATGAGCAGTGGCGCACGGGCGTCGTTGCTGCCGTCCACGCCTCCGCCTCGTACCGCGTCTCCCGTTTCTGTGGACGAGGCTCTCATGTCGGCGGCCGCGCCATGCAAGCAGCGACGGAAGTCGGGTGCGTGGAGAGCGACGAGTCCGTGGCCAGCGCCTCCGCGTCCGCTGTCGGTGTCAAAACCGGCGGATCTCGGGTAGCGGGTCCTGATCTGTGCGTCAAGGCTGATGGTAACAGGAAGCAAGGGTCACGGATGTTTACCCAGGTTCGGGCCCTCTCGATGGAGGTAAAACCCTACTTCCTGCTTGATTAATATTGAAGATATGGGTAGTACAAGAGTAGATCTACCACGAGATCGTAGAGGCTAAACCCTAAGAGCTAGCCTATGATGGTATGATTGTAATTGTGATCGGCCTTCTAAGGACCAACCTCTCCGGTTTATATAGACACCGGAGAGGGCTAGGGTTTACATGGAGTCGGTTACAAGGAAGGAAACACAATATCCGGATCGCCAAGCTTGCCTTCCACGCCAAGGAGAGTCCCATCCGGACACGGGCCGAAGTCTTGAGTCTTGTATCTTCACGCTTCAATAGTCTGGATGTTGTACACAGTCCGGCTGTCCGGATACCCCCTAATCCAGGACTCCCTCAGTAGCCCCTGAACCAGGCTTCAATGACGATGAGTCCGGCGCGCAATATTGTCTTCGGCATTGCAAGGCGGGTTCCTTCTCTGAATACTCCAAGGTAGTTATCGAACACGTAGACCGTGTCCAGATCTGCAAGATGATCTTCGCATAGCAAAATCTGGTCCGCTGGTAATCTTCGTATGTCGTGCCCTTGCATCATGGCCTGGTCCAACATGAACCGGTGTTTCTTACCCCACCTCGACTTGTGTTACGAGGCGGTTTTATTGGCACGTCCCGTTGAGGCAGAGATCGTGTTCCTCTTATTACGTGATTTTCCATTATTATGGGTGTGCGTGACCCCACGACGGCCGTTGGTATTACCCCGTGTGTTTTTAGATAAGCCTCAAACGGCCACACCAAGGACTTGTGATATTCATCCCCTTTATAAAAGGGGTCGAGGCCTATGCCTCTTTTCCACCTTCCTCGCGCCTTCTTGCACCTCGAGTTCTGACACCCGAAACCCAAGCTTCAACACCCCCGATCCTCCAACATGTCCGGATCCGTCCCTCAAGGCCAGTGGGTGGCCTCCTCGATTCAAGAGGACGACATTGTGAAGCTTAGGGAGGTCGGATACCTGACCACCAACATCCAACACAGGCTTCCCGCTCCAGGGCAGGTCATCCCCACACCAGAGCCTAAGGAGTGCGTCGTTTTTGTCCCGCACTTCCTCCGCGGCTTGGGCTTCACCCTCGATCCTTTTGTGAGGGGGCTCATGTTCTATTATGGGTTGGACTTTCATGATCTGGCTCTAGACGCTATCCTCCATATCTCGTCGTTCATTATCGTGTGCGAGGCTTTTCTCCACGTCACCCCACACTTCGGCTTATGGCTCAAGACCTTCAATGTGACATCGAAGATGATCAAGGGGCAACATGTGGAGTGTGGAGGTGCCGTAATAAGTAGAAACACCGATGCCCCATGGCCAGAGGGTTCTTTCCCAGAAGTATCCGATTTATGGCAATGGAGGTGGTTTTATGCCACGGCTCCCAGGGGCACAAAGTGGGTGGCTGCCCCCGAGTTCCGCTCGGGCCCTCTGTCATAGTTGGTGTCTTGGACAGACATAGGACGGAATTGGGGGCCCGCTGGTGATGTACCAGTACTGCAGAATCGCATCCGGGAGCTTCTTGAGAGGGATATTAACCTCGTCAGCATAATGCAAGTGATGTTAATCCGACGGATGTTGCCGTGCCAACGCCGGCCTCTCCGGATGTGGGAGTTCAATCCGGAGGGTCCACGGACTGTCAAGCACTTCTTTGGCTTGAAGCTCGAAGAGATGTGCAAATTATTCTTTGGACAGAAAGTAGTGTGTCCGGACACCACTAAGGATGCGGGCCTAAGTTGCAATCGCCTAGATACCCAAGTAAGTAACCTTGATACCGGACACCCTATTTTGTATTTGTCATGATTGTTTATTCTGAAAAACATCTGTGTCCAGGAATGGCTCCGCAAGGCAGAAAGAATCAGGTGTCCGGCGCCACTTCCCGAGTGCTCGCCCGACCCTACCATGGCCAAGATGCTCGACCGGGTACTTAGCAGAATGCCCTCGGGGAAAGACAAGGGGAGGAACAAAGAAACCGAACCCCACACGCTACGCATCCGAACTGGGGGAATTGTTACCTCCCCCAAGGAGGATAGTCAGGGAGGGGAGGCTAAGGCCTCCTCCCCGCGCGGGAAGAAGAGGGCCGTCTCCGAAGACTTGGAGGCGGAGACGCCTAAACCAGGGAAGAAGGTATCACCAAGGGGCTCTGTCGCGACAGGCATCCTCACCGTGTTGTGCCCACCAACGGGCCAGCCCTCCACCGAGCTGTAAGTCAATCATTAATTTGAAGGTACTGTATTTCTCCTGGATCAATAACCAGAATTCAACTTTTTGCAGTCCGACTAGCAGCTCTTCTCAACAGGGTTCATCTTCGGGGGACCTTCCTCCGGAGATGATGGAGAGTGAGACCCCACCTGCCTCTCCGATTCATGAAGCGGGCGACACCGAGGTGTCGTCACGGAGGAGTCCGGATCTGCCGAAGCCGGAGGCCAATACGTCAGCCGCCCTAAGTCCGGACATACTGACGGGCTTACTGGAGCGAGCTGCACTCTCGGAGGAGCACCGCTCATTAATGAGCGCAGTGCTCAAGAAGATTTCATGCACTACAAGCAGTTTGAATGAAGCATTCACAAGCCTACCTAGAGGCTTTGAGGTATGTAATGAAGAATACACTATTTCTTTGGCTGTGAGGCACGCGGTAGGTGTGCTCCATATAGATAGTAGCCCCTGAGACTCTGGTTGCCCGCCCTAGGCGGCAAACGGGGGATCATAAACCAATAATTTGTGTTGTAAATATGTGCAGGTACCTGTGGGTCCGGCCGCCGGCACGTCCGTTGAAGTTGCCGAACTGACGAGGCAAATTGGGTCGATTGATGCCGATATGACGCTGGTGAATGAGCGGCTGGATAAATCACAAGGTATGTGCCCTGTCTTCCTTTGTATAGGAAAATATTAAGGTGGCATATATTAATGTAATATGTTCGGACTGCAGATGGTGCTGCTACCGTGGAGGCCCTGAGGGCGGAACTTTCTCTAGCCGAGGAACAAGCTCGGGTGAGCAATGCGGCTGCCCTAAAGGCGGTCGAGGAATTGAGAGCCGGACAGGCTGCTCATTGCCGAAGCGAGGAAAAGATAGCCGAAATGGCTATTGAGTTAAAAAAATGCCGCTGACCGGTATGAGCTCCTGAAAAAGGAGCATGAGGATAAATTGGCCGACCTGAGCAAGGCACTTAATGCCACCAAGGAAATACGGACTGAGCTCAGGGGTGCACGGGAGGAGCTTCAACAGGCCGGTAAAATTGCGGCTGGGGGCTCCTATTTGCTGCGGACGAAGTTCTTCAATCCGAAGTACGCTCCCCTAGATGGACGCTGGAGTCCGGCAGACTCATATGCGGATCTAGCAAAGAGTATAGCTGACGTTGCCGAGTTCTTCAAAGATCAAGGTGATAAGGAAGTGGAGAAGCTTTTCTGGTCGCAATTCCATGCTCCCACTCGCCCGCTACCGTTAAGTGACAAGATGGCTGCTGTAGCGGAGCTCCACAGGCTGTCCGGGCTTGCAATGCGGTCTGTAATAGACCATCTTTGGCCTAAGGGGCCTAAGCCGGACAGTTATTTTGGCTTGGTGCAACAATTCCTTGGGGTCGTGCCCCGGATCGATGCATGAGAAGGTCAGTGTGCGTAGAAGGTGCACGGATGGCCCTTGCCCGTGTTAAAGCGTATTGGACGGATATGGATGCCACCATTATAGCGTCCTAGGATCCTGTGGGGGGCCAATATCCGGCCGGGCACTACTTGGCGCAGGTCACAGAGGGTGCCCGCCTGATAGAGGCGCAGTGCCCGAAGAATGTCCTATTCGAGTGATGACCCGAATCATTGTAAAAACAATGTTTATTTTGATTGTAAGGCTATATTTATAATGTTTGTCTGAAAATATGATTGTGTCCCCTGTGCGGCCGTTTA
>NC_041383.1:181236604-181309152 GCF_002162155.2 Triticum dicoccoides
CGAAAGTTAGCAGTCGTTGGCTTCAGCCCCCACGCATACAATGCGGGGGTGTTAGCGAAAAAATGTGCTTAATCACACTTTATCCAACGTCTTGGTCCATTAAGGAGGTAATCGCACGTCGAACTAGGCAACCGGACTATATAGCTGTATCACTTTTGCTTAGCCGCGGGATTCTAACGTTGGGGCTATGTAGCCCCTGGTACCTTCTCGTGCATCTGAATACGGGCGCGTATGTACCTGGCCTGGAAATGGCCCTTCGTTAATGCGGAGGAATCCTAGAGATTCCGGTGAGTCATCGAGTGGTTGAACAGTCTCTCACTGCATCATGACAGTCAGTTTTCGGCTTTCTCTACTGAGGTGCTCATCCGGAATAACCAGGGCACAATCGCAGTAGTTCTCCTTTGGCCACCTTAGCCGATAATAATGAAACATAAGCCGGAAAACCCAGGAGCCGGGCAAACCCAACATTTGACCAAAGACATGATTCGGAGCTGATGCATATAAGGCCAAACTCGTGATGCCAAACACTCCCGAAGGTATTTGGACTTTATAACAGATGATGGGCTCAAGAATGCCCCTTCATTATAAACCCTATGTTTCCAGGTATGTGCATTGATCTATCGTGGCGAAATGCCAAAAACGGCAGTATCCTCTATGGGTATGGAACCCATGGGATGGTTAAGCAACAAGAGGCAATAGAAAAGGTTTACACAGGGGCTTAATCTAAAAAGAAACCTATTGAACAGGGCCCTGCTGCACGTCTGCGCTTTTGTCTCCGTTGTGCCGTATCCTGGAAGGGTATCGCGCGGACGTTGTCTGTGGAAAAAAGAAAACTCACAGGAGAGTACAACGTAAGTATGCGATGGATAGTAAAAGTGTAAGATGTTGGCTTGCTAATAAGGTTGAGCCAAGTGTGGGGCTTTATTAAGTGTTTATAGCCCCTGGTATCCTCTATGGGATTACATATACGATGCCCTGGTTCGATCTGGGTTACCGAACTCGTCTACCCATGTCCGTGGTCTTAACGACCAGTCATGCTTTTCTGATGTTAGAGGCCGCTTATAGTCCGGCCACTAAGGCCGTCGCGTGTTCCTCTGCGCGCGAAGAGCACTTTGTTATTCCGCTAACGGTGATGACACCACGCGGACCGGGCATCTTGAGTGTAAGGTAGCCATATTGCGGCAATGCGTTGAAGCGGGCGAAGGCCGTTCTTCCAAGCAATGCGTGATAGTTGCTTTGGAAGGGTGCGATGATGAAGAGTAGTTCTTCGCTTCTAGAGTTGCCTGGAGAGCTGAATGTGACTTCCAGTATGACGAGCCCCTGCTGTAGGCTTCAACGCCTGGTATCACCCCTTCAAAGTGAAGGAAATATGCCCTAGAGGCAATAATAAAGTTATTATTTATTTCCTTATTTCATGATAAATGTTTATTATTCATGCTAGAATTGTATTAACCGGAAACTTGATACATGTGTGAATACATAGACAAACATAGTGTCACTAGTATGCCTCTACTTGACTAGCTCGTTTATCAGAGATGGTTATGTTTCCTAGCCATGGACAAAAGAGTTGTCATTTGATTAACGGGATCACATCATTAGGAGAATGATGTGATTGACTTGACCCATTCCGTTAGCTTAGCACTTGATCGTTTAGTATGTTGCTATTGCTTTCTTCATGACTTATACATGTTCCTGTAACTATGAGATTGTGCAACTCCTGTTTACCGGAAGAACACTTTGTGTGCTACCAAACGTCACAACGTAACTGGGTCATTATAAAGGTGCTCTACAGGTGTTTCCGAAGGTACATGTTGGGTTGGCATAATTCGAGATTAGGATTTGTCACTCCAATTGTCGGAGAGGTATCTCTGGGCCCTCTCGGTAATAATCATCACCTAAGCCTTGCAAGCATGTAACTAATGAGTTAGTTATGAGATGATGTATTACGGAACGAGTAAAGAGACTTGCCAGTAACGAGATTGAACTAGGTATTGGATACCGACGATCAAATCTCGGGCAAGTAACATACCGATGACAAAGGGAACAACGTATGTTGTTATGCGGTTTGACCGATAAAGATCTTCGTAGAATATGTGGGAGCCAATATGGGCATCCAGGTCCCGCTATTGGTTATTGACCGGAAACATGTCTCGGTCATGTCTACATAGTTCTCGAACCCGTAGGGTCTGCACGCTTAACGTTTCGTTGACGATATAGTATTATATGAGTTATGCATGTTGGTAACCGAATGTTGTTCGGAGTCCCGGATGAGATCATAGACATGACGAGGAACTCCGGAATGGTCCGGAGATAAAGTTTGATATATGGGATAATAGTGTTTGATCCCCGGAAGGGTTCCGGAACTCACCGGAAGAGGTTCCGGATGTTTCCTGAAATGTTTGGGTACGAGAACACGTTATTTGGGCCAAAGGGGAAAGCCCACAAGGTTTTTGGAAAGCGCAAAAGGAAGTTTTGCAGAGTCCAGGCGCCAGACGCCAGGGTCCCTGGCGTCTGGGTCCAGACGCCGGGAACCCTGGCGTCTGGCCCTGGAGTCCGAGAAGGACTCTTGCCTTTCGGGTGAAACCGACTTTGTGGAGGCTTTTACTCCAAGTTTCGACCCCAAGGCTCAACATATAAATAGAGGGGCAGGGATAGCACCAAAGACACATCAAGAAACACCAAGCCGTGTGCCGGCAACCCCGTCCCCTCTAGTTTATCCTCCGTCATAGTTTCCGTAGCGCTTAGGCGAAGCCCTGCGGAGATTGTTCTTCACCAACACCGTCACCATGCCGTCGTGTTGCCGGAACTCATCTACTACTTCGCCCGTCTTGCTGGGTCGAGAAGGCGAGGACGTCATCGAGCTGAACGTGTGCAGAACTCGGAGGTGCCATGCGTTCGGTACTTGGATCGGTCGGATCGTGAAGACGTACGACTACATCAACCGCGTTGATAAACGCTTCCGCTTAGCGATCTTCAAGGGTATGAAGATACACTCCCCCTCTCATTGCTATACCATCACCATGATCTTGCGTGTGCGTTGGAAAAATTTGAAATTACTATGTTCCCCAACAGTGGCATCCGAGCCTAGGTTTTATGCGTTGATGTTATATGCATGAGTAGAACACAAGTGAGTTGTGGGCGATACAAGTCATACTGCTTACCAGCATGTCATACTTTGGTTCGACGGTATTGTGAGATGAAGCGGCCCGGACCGACATTACGCGTACGCTTACGCGAGACTGGTTTCACCGTTACGAGCATTCGTGCTTAAAGGTGGCTGGCGGGTGTCTGTCTCTCTCACTTTAGCTGAATCGAGTGTGGCTACGCCCGGTCCTTGCGAAGGTTAAAATAGCACCAACTTGACGAACTATCGTTGTGGTTTTTGATGCGTAGGTAAGAACGGTTCTTGCTAAGCCCATAGCAGCCACGTAAAATTTGCAACAACAAAGTAGAGGACGTCTAACTTGTTTTTGCAGGGCATGTTGTGATGTGATATGGTCAAGACGTGATGCTATATTTTGTTGTATGAGATGATCATGTTTAGTAACCGAAGTTATCGGCAACTGGCAGGAGCCATATGGTTGTCGCTTTATTGTATGAAATGCAAACGCCATGTAATTGCTTTACTTTATCACTAAGCGGTAGCGATAGTCGTAGAAGCAATAGATGGCGTAAACGACAACGATGCTACGATGGAGATCAAGGTGTCACTCCGGTGATGATGGTGATCACGACGGTGCTTCGGAGATGGAGATCACAAGCACAAGATGATGATGGCCATATCATATCACTTATATTGATTGCATGTGATGTTTATCCTTTATGCATCTTATCTTGCTTTGATTGACGGTAGCATTTTAAGATGATCTCTCACTAAAATTATCAAGTAGTGTTCTCCCTGAGTATGCACCGTTGCCAAAGTTCGTCGTGTCGAGACACCACGTGATGATCGGGTGTGATAAGATCTACGTCCATCTACAACGGGTGCAAGCCAGTTTTGCACACGCAGAATACTCAGGTTAAACTTGACGAGCCTAGCATATGCAGATATGGCCTCGGAACACGGAGACCAAAAGGTCGAGCGTGAATCATATAGTAGATATGATCAACATAGTGATGTCACCATTGAAAACTACTCCATCTCACGTGATGATCGGTTATGGTTTAGTTGATTTGGATCACGTGATCACTTAGATGACTAGAGAGATATCTGTCTAAGTGGAAGTTCTTAAGTAATATGATTAATTGAACTTAAATTTATCATGCACTTAGTACCTGATAGTATCTTGCTTGTCTATGTTTGTTTGTAGATAGATGGCTCGTGCTGTTGTTTCGTTGAATTTTAATGCGTTCCTTGAGAAAGCAAAGTTGAAAGATGATGGTAGCAATTACACGGACTGGGTCCGTAACCTGAGGATTATCCTCATTGCTGCACATAAGAGTTACGTCCTGGAAGCACCGCTGGGTGCCAGGCCTGCTACTGATGCAACTGACAATGTTAAGAACGTCTGGCAGAGCAAAGCTGATGACTACTCTATAGTTCAGTGTGCCATGCTTTACGGCTTAGAACCGGGTCTTCAATGACGTTTTGAACGTCACGGAGCATATGAGATGTTCCAGGAGTTGAAGTTAATATTTCAAGCAGATGCCCGGATTGAGAGATATGAAGTCTCCAATAAGTTCTATAGCTGCAAGATGGAGGAGAATAGTTCTGTCAGTGAACACATACTCAGAATGTCTGGGTATAATAATCACTTGATTCAACTGGGAGTTAATCTTCCTGATGATAGTGTCATTGACAGAATTCTCCAATCACTGCCACCAAGCTACAAGAGCTTCGTGATGAACTATAATATGCAAGGGATGAACAAGACTATTCCCGAGCTCTTCGCGATGCTGAAAGCCGCGGAGGTAGAAATCAAAAAGGAGCATCAAGTGTTGATGGTCAACAAGACCACTAGTTTCAAGAAAAAGGGCAAAGGGAAGAAGAAGGGGAACTTCAAGAAGAACAGCAAACAAGTTGCTGCTCAAGAGAAGAAACCCAAGTCTGGACCTAAGCCTGAAACTGAGTGCTTCTACTGCAAGCAGACTGTTCACTGGAAGCGGAACTGCCCCAAGTATTTGGCGGATAAGAAGGATGGCAAAGTGAACAAAGGTATATGTGATATACATGTTATTGATGTGTACCTAACTAGAGCTCGTAGTAGCACCTGGGTATTTGATACTGGTTCTGTTGCTAATATTTGCAACTCGAAACAGGGACTACGGAATAAGCGAGCACTGGCCAAGGACGAGGTGACGATGCGCGTGGGAAACGGTTCCAAAGTCGATGTGATCGCGGTCGGCACGCTACCTCTACATCTACCTTCGGGATTAGTTTTAGACCTGAATAATTGTTATTTGGTGCCAACGTTGAGCATGAACATTATATCTGGATCTTGTTTGATGCGAGACGGTTATTCATTTAAATTAGAGAATAATGGTTGTTCTATTTATATGAGTAATATCTTTTATGGTCATGCACCCTTGAAGAGTGGTCTATTTTTATTGAATCTCGATAGTAGTGATACACATATTCATAATGTTGAAGCCAAAAGATGCAGAGTTGATAATGATAGTGCAACTTATTTGGGGCACTGCCGTTTAGGTCATATCGGTGTAAAACGCATGAAGAAACTCCATACTGATGGACTTCTGAAATCACTTGATTATGAATCACTTGGTACTTGCGAACCGTGCCTCATGGGCAAGATGACTAAAACACCGTTCTCCGGAACTATGGAGAGAGCAACAAATTTGTTGGAAATCATACATACAGATGTATGTGGACCGATGAATATTGAGGCTCGTGGCGGATATCGTTATTTTCTCACCTTCACAGATGATTTGAGCAGATATGGGTATATCTACTTAATGAAGCACAAGTCTGAAACATTTGAAAAGTTCAAAGAATTTCAGAGTGAAGTGGAGAATCATCGTAACAAGAAAATAAAGTTTCTACGATCTGATCGTGGAGGAGAATATTTGAGTTACGAGTTTGGTTTACATTTGAAACAATGCGAAATAGTTTCGCAACTCACGCCACCCAGAACACCACAACGAAATGGTGTGTCCGAACGTCGTAATCGTACTTTACTTGATATGGTGCGATCTATGATGTCTCTTACCGATTTACCGCTATCGTTTTGGGGTTATGCTTTAGAGACGGCCGCATTCACGTTAAATAGGGCACCATCAAAATCCGTTGAGACGACGCCTTATGAACTATGGTTTGGCAAGAAACCAAAGTTGTCGTTTCTTAAAGTTTGGGGCTGCGATGCTTATGTGAAGAAACTTCAACCAGATAAGCTCGAACCCAAATCGGAGAAATGTGTCTTCATAGGATACCCAAAAGAGACTGTTGGGTACACCTTGTATCACAGATCTGAAGGCAAGACATTCATTGCTAAGAATGGATCCTTTCTAGAGAAGGAGTTTCTCTCGAAAGAAGTGAGTGGGAGGAAAGTAGAACTTGATGAGATATATGTATCTACTCCCTTATTGGAAGGTAGTTCATCACGAGAACCGGTTCCCGTGACAACTACACCAATTAGTGAGGAAGCTAATGATGATGATCATGAAACTTCAGATCAAGTTACTACAAAACCTCGTAGGTCTTCCAAAGTACAGTCCGCACCAGAGTAGTATGGTAATACTGTTCTGGAAGTCATGTTACTAGACCATGATGAACCTATGAAATATGAGGAAGCGATGATGAGCCCAGATTCCGCGAAATGGCTTGAGACCATAAAATCTGAGATATGATCCATGTATGAGAACAAAGTATGGACTTTGATTGACTTGCTTGATGATCAGCAAGCCATGTTAAATAAATGGATCTTCAAGAGGAAGATGGACACTGATAGTAGTGTTACTATCCACTAAGCTCGACTTGTTGCAAAAGGTTTTCAACAAGTTCAAGGGGTTGAATACGATGAGATTTTCTCGCTCGTATCGATGCTTAAGTCTGTCCGAATCATGTTAGCAATTGCCACATTTTATGAAATCTGGCAAATGGATGTCAAAACTGCATTCCTTAATGGATTTATTAAAGAAGAGTTGTATATGATGCAACCAGAAGGTTTTGTCAATCCTAAAGATGCTAACAAAGTGTGCAAGCTCCAGCAATCCATTTATGGACTGGTGCAAGCCTCTCAGAGTTGGAATATACGCTTTGATGAGTTGATCAAAGCATATGGTTTTATACAGACTTTTTGAGAAGCCTGTATTTACAAGAAAGTGAGTGGGAGCTCTGTAGCATTTCTAATATTATATGTGGGTGACATATTGTTGATTGGAATGATATAGAAATTCTAGATAGCATGAAAGGATACTTGAAAAAGAGTTTTTTAAAGCAAGACCTCGGTGAAGCTGCTTACACATTGAGCATCAAGATCTATATAGATAGATCAAGACGCTTGATAAGATTTTTCAATGAGTACATACCTTGATAAATTTTTGAATAGTTCAAAATGGAACAGTCAAAGAAGGAGTTCTTGCCTGTGATGCAAAGGTGTGAAGTTGAGTAAGACTCAACACCCGACCATGGCAGAAAATAGAAAGAGAATGAAAAGTCATTCCCTATGCCTCAGTCATAGGTTCTATAAAGTATGCTATGCTGTGAACCAGACCTATTGTATACCTTGCTCTGAGTTTGACAAAGGAATACAATTTTGATCTAAGAGTAGATCACTGGACAGCGGTCAAGAATATCCTTAGTAAGAAACTAAGGAGATGTTTCCCAATTATGGAGGTGATAAAAGAGCCCGTCGTAAAAAGTTACAATGATGCAAGCTTTTACACCAATCCAAATGACTCTAAGTCTCAATCTGGATACATATTGAAAGTGGGTGCAATTAGCTAGAGTAGCTCCGTGCAGAGCATTGTGGACATAGAATATTTGCAAAATACATACGGCTCTGAATATGACAGACCCATTGACTAAACTTCTCTCACAAGCAAAACATGATCATACCTTAGTACTCTTTGGGTGTTAATCACATAGCAATGTGAACTAGATTATTGACTCTAGTAAACCCTTTGGGTGTTGATCACATGATGATGTGAACTATGGGTATTAATCACATACAGATGTGAATATTGGTGTTAAATCACATGGCGATGTGAACTAGATTATTGACTCTAGTGCAAGTGGGAGACTGAAGGAAATATGCCCTAGAGGCAATAATAAAGTTATTATTTATTTCCTTATTTCATGATAAATGTTTATTATTCATGCTAGAATTGTATTAACCGGAAACTTGATACATGTGTGAATACATAGACAAACATAGTGTCACTAGTATGCCTCTACTTGACTAGCTCGTTTATCAGAGATGGTTATGTTTCCTAGCCATGGACAAAAGAGTTGTCATTTGATTAACGGGATCACATCATTAGGAGAATGATGTGATTGACTTGACCCATTCCGTTAGCTTAGCACTTGATCGTTTAGTATGTTGCTATTGCTTTCTTCATGACTTATACATGTTCCTGTAACTATGAGATTGTGCAACTCCCGTTTACCGGAAGAACACTTTGTGTGCTACCAAACTTCACAACGTAACTGGGTGATTATAAAGGTGCTCTACAGGTGTTTCCGAAGGTACATGTTGGGTTGGCATAATTTGAGATTAGGATTTGTCACTCCGATTGTCGGAGAGGTATCTCTGGGCCCTCTCGGTAATACTCATCACCTAAGCCTTGCAAGCATGTAACTAATGAGTTAGTTATGAGATGATGTATTACGGAACGAGTAAAGAGACTTGCCAGTAACGAGATTGAACTAGGTATTGGATACCGACGATCAAATCTCGGGCAAGTAACATACCGATGACAAAGGGAACAACGTATGTTGTTATGCGTTTGACCGGTAAAGATCTTCGTAGAATATGTGGGAGCCAATATGGGCATCCAGGTCCCGCTATTGGTTATTGACCGGAAACATGTCTCGGTCATGTCTACATAGTTCTCGAACCCGTAGGGTCCGCACGCTTAACGTTTTGTTGACGATATAGTATTATATGAGTTATGCATGTTGGTAACCGAATGTTGTTCGGAGTCCCGGATGAGATCATAGACATGACGAGGAACTCCGGAATGGTCCGGAGATAAAGTTTGATATATGGGATAATAGTGTTTGATCCCCGGAAGGGTTCCGAAATTCACCGGAAGAGGTTCCGGATGTTTCCCGAAATGTTTGGGTACGAGAACACGTTATTTGGGCCAAAGGGGAAAGCCCACAAGGTTTTTGGAAAGCGCAAAAGGAAGTTTTGCGCAGTCCAGGGGCCAGACGCCAGGGTCCCTGGCGTCTGGCCCTGGAGTCCGAGAAGGACTCTTGCCTTTCGGGTGAAACCGACTTTGTGGAGGCTTTTACTCCAAGTTTCGACCCCAAGGCTCAACATATAAATAGAGGGGTAGGGCTAGCACCAAAGACACATCAAGAAACACCAAGCCGTGTGCCGGCAACCCCGTCCCCTCTAGTTTATCCTCCGTCATAGTTTCTGTAGCGCTTAGGCGAAGCCCTGCGGAGATTGTTCTTCACCAACGCCGTCACCACGCTGTCGTGCTGCCGGAACTCATCTACTACTTCGCCCGTCTTGCTGGATCGAGAAGGCGAGGATGTCATCGAGCTGAACGTGTGCAGAACTCGGAGGTGCAGTGCGTTCGGTACTTGGATCGGTCGGATCGTGAAGACGTACGACTACATCAACCGTGTTGATAAACGCTTCCGCTTAGCGATCTTCAAGGGTATGAAGATACACTCCCCTCTCGTTGCTATACCATCACCATGATCTTGCGTGTGCGTAGGAAAATTTTGAAATTACTACGTTCCCCAACACAAAGGTGGTGTTGCTTTTGCTGATTCTGGATGGGTCTATCCCCATCCTGCGGACAGTGTCCTCATATATTAAATTGAGATTACTGCTGCCGTCCATGAGGACGTGGGTGAGATGGTATCCGTCAATTATTGGGTCAAGCACCAAGGCATCTGATCCTTCGCGCTGAATACTAGTTCGGCCATCCAGGTGATCGAAGGTGATCGGATAATACATCCAGTAGTGAGGCGTGGGTACGATGGGCTCTATATCGTGCGCGTCTTTATGGGCGCGTTCGTGCCTTCTCAAGGATGTGCGAGTCGCGTGGATCATATTCACTATTTTAACCTCTGGAGGGAATTTTTTCTGTCCCCCAGTGTTCGGCTGGCGGGGTTCATCCTCGTCTTCACTTGGTGTTCCCCTTCCCTTGTGTTCGGCGTTTAGTTTGTCGGCCTGCTTGAAGACCCAGCACTCTCTGTGCGTGTGGTTCGCAGGTTTGTCGGGGGTGCCATGAATTTGGCATAGTCTGCTCAGGACTCTGTTCAGACCGGGCGGTCCCTCTTTACTGCCTTTAGATGGCTTATTTTGCTGGTTAGGTCGAGAGCCCCTGAATCCGGCATTAACCATTGTGTTATCCGGGCTCTCTTCCTTGTTTTGGCGTTTGTTTTTATTACGCCATGGCTTCCCATTGCCATCCCTTATTTCGGATGTGCTGGGGTTGCTGGTGCCTTTACGGGCTAGCCAGCTATCTTCACCCGCGCAAAAGCGGGTCATAAGGCTTGTTAGGGCTGTCATTGTCCTAGGCTTTTCTTGGTCGAGGTGTCTGGCGAGCCACTCATCATGGATGCTATGTTTGAATGCCGCTAAGGCTTCGGCATCTGGACAATCAACAATTTGATTCTTCTTAGTGAGGAATCTGTTCCAAAGCTTGCGGGCAGACTCTCCGGGTTGTTGGATTATGTGACTTAAATCGTCAGCATCTGGAGGCCGGACATAAGTCCCTTGAAAATTGGCCCTGAAAGCGTCCTCGAGTTCCTCCCAGCTCCCAATTGAATTTTCGGGGAGGCTTTTCAACCAGTGCCGAGCTGGTCCCTTTAGTTTGAGGGGGAGGTATTTGATGGCGTGGAGGTCATCCCCACGAGCCATATGTATGTGCAGGATAAAGTCCTCGATCCAGACCCCTGGGTCTGTCGTTCCGTCGTATGCCTCTATGTTCACAGGTTTAAAGCCCTGTGGGAATTCATGGTCCAGTACTTCGTCAATAAAGCACAGGGGGTGGGCAGCCCCTCTGTATCTGGACGCGTTGTGGCATGCTGACGGATGTTGTTGTGTCCGGTGTTTATTCTGAACTGGTATTCGATTGTCATAATCTTTGTGACGACCACAGTCCCCCGTCGGGGTGTATCCTTTAGATCTGTAGATGGACCTAGCTACACCAGCTATCTTATCCAGGTGCTCATGTAGATCGTGCGCGTCTTTGGCAGCTATTTTGTTGTGGTTATGAAGTGGTACATCTGGTCTCCTAGTCGTGTTACTTTTTGGTGGAACGGCCTCGTCGTCGAATTCTGGCAGTAGCTTGCGTTTTGGGTAACTCTTTGTATGGCGATCGTCGCCATATCTTTCTTCAGTGTCTAGCACTTTGTTCCATCTGCGATTGAGCGTTTCCTGTGCGGCTTTAAGCCGTTGCTTCTGCTTCTTTAGACTTCTTGCTGTGGCCATAAGCTTTCTGTGGAGGTTATCTTGTTCCACGCGTTCTTCCGGAATGATGAATGCGTCATCGTTCGGACTGTGCTCTTACCCTGGGCCAGTTTGATGAACTCGTCCCGCTGGATTGTTGTCTTCGGGCGTCTGCTCCGAACTGTATTCGGCGTGACCTGGTTCGTCCTGCTCCATCGCTGGTTCCATTTGGTCGTTGTTGCCTTCGGGGTTGACCGGAGTATTCATCCTTCTGGCACTCTTGCGGATGTTTTTATTGTTGCTGGATTTGGAACGGCGTCTACGCCGTCGCTTTGGCTTTTGCCCGAGGGTTTTATCTTCCGGACTGTCACCGTCGTCCTCCTTGGGCGTATCCACCATGTATATGTCGTGTGATGAGGCGAAAGTCTGGTACCCTGTAAATTCTGAATCTTCTCCTGCATCGTCGTCCATACCGTCGATGCCTTCGGAGTCGAAGTCAAGCACGTCGGTTAAATCATCAACTGTGGCTATGAAGTGGGTGGTGGGTGGTTAACGAATTTCTTCATCGCCTGCTTCCCATTCGAGCCGGACATAGTTCGGCCCGGAATTCTCTGTCAAAGAGAGGGTTTTTAATGAGTTTAGCATGTCGCCAAAGGGCGAGTGCTGGAAGATGTCTGCAGCGGTAAACTCCATTACCAGAGCACAACCAGGCTTGGTGGGCTCGGGAGCGTGCGGACTGGGACCTACAACCGGATACGAATCAGGGGGCCTGGAGTCACACGCTTCCTCAGAAGTGCGGCCTGTGTTCGGCTCCAACGCCAATGAGTGTGTGTCCTGTGGGGCGGGGTCCATCCCTTCGTCCCTAGGCAACGCAGCCTCCTCCGGATTTGAGTCGAGGGCAACTGCAGGGGTAATATCCCGAGTTATGTCCGACAGCAGGTTCAGGCCATGCTCGTCGTGACTGTCCGGTGCTCCTGGCGCCGGCCCGAATCCGTTGAAGATCAAGTCTCCGTGGATATGTGCCGTGTAGTCCAGGTTTCCGAACCTGATTTGATGGCCAGGGGCGTAGCTGTCGATCTACTCCAGATGGCCAAGTGAATTGGCCCGCAGTGCGAAGCCGCTGAACACGAAGATCTGTCCGGGGAGGAAAGTCTCGCCCTGGACCGTGTTGTTGACGATCGGAGATGCCATCAAGCCTTGTTGCGACGACACAGAGGAACTCTCAATGAAAGCACCAATGTCGGTGTCAAAACCGGCGGATCTCGGGTAGGGGGTCCCGATCTGTGCGTCAAGGCTGATGGTAACAGGAAGCAAGGGACACGGATGTTTACCCAGGTTTGGGCCCTCTCGATGGAGGTAAACCCCTACTTCCTGCTTGATTAATATTGAAGATATGGGTAGTACAAGAGTAGACCTACCACGAGATCGTAGAGGCTAAACCCTAAGAGCTAGCCTATGAAGGTATGATTGTAATTGTAGTCGGCCTTCTAAGGACCAACCTCTCTGGTTTATATAGACACCGGAGAGGGCTAGGGTTTACATGGAGTCGGTTACAAGGAAGGAAACACAATATCCGGATCGCCAAGCTTGCCTTCCACGCCAAGGAGAGTCCCATCCGGACACAGGCCAAAGTCTTGAGTCTTGTATCTTCACGCTTCAATAGTCTGGACGTTGTACACAGTCCGGCTGTCCGGATACCCCCTAATCCAGGACTCCCTCATCCGCCGCCATCATCGAGGAGAAGTAGAACACGGGAGGCCGCCGCCGCTTAGGTCCCATGAAGGCCACCGCGGAGGCGACGCCGGCGTACACAGCAGGTGTCTTGCCGGATCCTTTTGTTGCGAGGACCTTCGTCGACCATGCATGGGCTCCACGGAAGAGGGGAATGTTAGGATGAACTCGAGCCGGTGCCGGCCATGGCGAAGTAGTGGCCGGTGATGAACTCGAACCAATGCTGGCCACCATCATCTTCGGCACCAGCCAATGATATCAGTTGGGCAGTGGAGAAGCGAGCCGTCCTTTGCGCTGAAGCATATACCTCCAGGGCTCCCGGCAGTCCGGTGATCGTGCTGTCGGACATGAGGAACACAAATCAATCGGCGGGCGACCATTTAGGCCAGGTATTATATACCTGTGCTGTCCAGAACTAGCACCGCGTAGTTCATTTGAATGTAATGAAATCCATCATGTTTGTGTGAAAATCCAGTATTTTATATGATTTCCATCGTTGTTTATATGAAATATCAGTTTGTCTACGTGTTTGCATGAATTTCGTCCGGTTGGTTGAGTTGTCATAATGTGTGCGGCTATGGTTGAATGGCGTAATTTGCGGGTCGCCGGTCGGTCTGCGGGCGGCTCGGGCGGCGTCTTGGGACAAAAAAACACAGCTCATGCGAGCTCATCTCCAACGTGCGCGCTGGAGGATGCATGACAGCATGAGCACCCGAGCCATTCCTCGTTCATCGGTGGCAAAGGCACCGATGGACAAAAGGGTCGCCAATATTTTGGCTACCCCGGGCAAGATCCAAACAGCCCCTCCCAACAGATTCAAATCCCTCGTTCGCCGTGGAATTTTGCCATGTGTTGTTTTCATGGACTAGCAAGATGCCCGTGCATTGCACGGAACATCAAGATGCATTTTTTTACAAACTCCCGCATGCATGCAAGGGATAATTAATGTCCCCCTTTGCTAGTACCATGAGGCAAACACCATTAATATTGCATCAATTAGTGTTAGTGGCCTTGTATATCTGCAAATTGTAATTTTGATAGTGGCCCCTTGTATATAAAAATGGAGGGAGAAATATGAGAGATAAGGTGAGGAGGAGTGGGGCGTGGTGCCGTGGTGGTGGCTGGTGGTCGGACTGGGCGGAGGCATGGGGATGGACGGTGCATTATGTCTAGGTTTGTATCTCTCTCACACACACCCACGTAGGTGGGGACGTGCACGAAGAGAAGAGGTGCACGCACGGCGCACGTACTCCCATCTCTTTCCCAACCACACCCGCGCGGGTACACGGTGGAGCTCATTTCTGTACGAAAAAGGCAGCCCATGTGGTAATTTGGCATGTGTATTGGTTGTCCACTTGGTGGAGGGAGGATCGTCTACCACGGGTGAACAAACAAATTGCGACTTCACGCGTTATGTTAAATTAAAAAAAGAGGCAAACCATGTGGGGCCAACCTTAGAGGCAAGGCTCTATACACTGGAGTACTTTTGATGTGTCCCGTCAACTCACAGAACGAGGAGAAGCTTGCTTAGTACGATGTCTCCCCCGCCCGCGGGCGCGGTGGCTCGCAGGATGAGGTGAAGCTTACTACTACTGTACGCCTTTACGCCCGCTCCCTCGCTCACGCGCGTGGTGGCTCACAGCACGAGGAGAAAATTTTACTACTCCCGCTGTTTACTCCTCGTCCCTACTACGTACTTTGGTTAGTACTCCCTCCATTTACTTATACAAGGCCACTATAAAAAATACATTTTGCATCTATACAAGGCCACAAATAGTAATTGAGACAAAAGTTACTACTCCCTCCTTTCCAGTTTATGGCTCAATTTCAAAATCTCTCCAACCAAGGTAGACGGTGAGTGGTCGAATTAATTTCATAGTTTGCACAGTACGCTCGTTTTTTTCAAGAAGTTATGTTTACCGAGGCATTAATTAGAATGAATGCATGAATGACCACTAAATTTCCATGAACTTGTACATGCATTGGTTAGTTTCCTCTTGACACTGCTTGCGTCGGGTGATCTAACGCACCTCGAAATCCAACATGTAATGGTACTACTACTAGTATAGTAGAATTGAGACTTATCAAACGGAAAAACGAATGTTTTTTAGATGAGCCCTATAAACCCTAGTGGGTACATACTCCGTAAAAACAGATTTTTCCAAAACTAAGTCATTCCCTTTCATGAATTCTGTAGTATACTCCTCCATCGACGCTCCCTTTCATGAATTCTGTTCTTCCTGTCCCCGACATGTGGGACATATAGCAACCGGGTCGATGTGTCAAGCACCAAATAACAGTGCAGAACAGCAGGGGGGACGCACCCCACTCGTACCGGCTCAATAGTAGTAATGAGCAATGAGACGTCAAATCACAATGCCGCACCTTCCCAGACGGACGAAGCAACCATTATTTCACACTTCGGTTCGACATCATCTCAAACCACGTACTAGTATAGCTTCTGCCTCAAGAGGGACACGCGCATTGATAACCCACAAGTGTAGGGGATCGCAACAGCTTTCGAGGGTAAAGTGACTAGACACAAGGGGAGCCAAAGAATATTCTTGAGTATTAGCAGTTGAGTTGTCAATTCAACCACACCTGGATAACTTAGTATCAGCAGCAAAGTGTTTAGTAGCAAAGTAGTATGATAATAATGGTAACGGTAGCAAAAGTAAAGATAAATGTTTTTGGGTTTTTGTAGTAGTTGTAACAGTAGCAACGGAAAAGTAAATAAGCGAAGAACAATATGTGAAAAGCTCGTAGGCAATGGATCAGTGATGGATAATTATGTTGGATGCAATTCCTCATGTAATAGCTATAACATAGGGTGACACAGAACTAGCTCCAGTTCATCAATGTAATGTAGGCATGTATTCCGTAAATAGTCATACGTGCTTATGGAAAAGAACTTGCATGACATCTTTTGTCCTACCTTCCCGTGGCAGCGGGGTCCTAATGGAAACTAAGGTATATTAATGCCTCCTTTTAATAGAGAACCAGAACAAAGCATTAGCACATAGTGAATACATGAACTCCTCAAACTACGGTCATCACCGAGAAGTATCCCGATTATTGTAACTTCGGGGTTGTCGGATCATAACACATAATAGGTGACTATAGACTTGCAAGATAGGCTCAAGAACACACATATATTCATGAAAACATAATAGGTTCAGATCTGAAATCATGGCACTCGGGCCCTAGTGACAAGCATTAAGCATAGCAAAGTCATAGCAACATCAATCTCAGAACATAGTGGATACTAGGGATCAAACCCTACAAAACTAACTTGATTACATGGTAAATCTCATCCAACCCATCACCGTCCAGCAAGCCTACGATGGAATTACTCACGCACGGTGGTGAGCATCATGAAATTGGTGATGGAGGATGGTTGATGATGACGACAGCGACGAATCCCCCTCTCCGGAGCCCCGAATGGACTCCAGATCAGCCCTCCCGAGAGAGATTAGGGCTTGGCGGCGGCTCCGTGTCGTAAAATGCGTGAAACTTTCTCTCTAATTTTTTTCTTCCCGAACGTGAATATATGGAGTTGGAGTTGAGGTCGGTGGAGGTCCAGGGGGCCCACGAGATAGGAGGGCGCACCGTAGGGGGGCGCGCCCCCCTGTCTCGTGGACAGCCTCTGGGCCCCCTGGTGTTGATTCTTTCGCCAAAAATTCTTATTAATTCCAAAAAGTGCCTCCGTGGATTTCCAGGACATTCCGAGAACTTTTTCTTTCTACACATAAAACAACATCATGGCAGTTTTGCTGAAAACAGCGTCAGTCCGGGTTAGTTTCATTCAAATCATGCAAGTTAGAGTGCAAAACAAGGGCAAAAGTGTTTCGAAAAGTAGATATGTTGGAGACGTATCAACTCCCCCAAGCTTAAACCTTTGCTTGTCATCAAGCAATTCAGTTGATAAACTGAAAGTGATAAAGAAAAACTTTTACAAACTCTGTTTGCTCTTGTTGTTGTAACATGAAAAGTCAGCATTCAAGTTTCAGCAAATATTATGAACTAACCATACTAAAAATAACATTTAGGTCTCACAATTACTCATATCAATAGCATAATCAGCTAGCGAGCCATAATAATAAAACTCGGGTGACAACACTTTCTCAAAATAATCATAACATGATATAACAAAATGGTATCTCGCTAGCCCTTTCTGAGACCACAAAACATAAATGCAGAGCACCTTTAAAGATCAAGGACTGACTAAACATTGTAATTCATGGTAAAAGAGATCCAGTCAAGTCATACCCAATATAAACCAATAATAATGAATGCAAATGACAGTGTGCTCTCTAGTGGGTGCTTTTTAATAAGAAGGGTGATGACTCAACATAAAAGTAAATAGATAGGACCTTCGCAGAGGGAAGCAGGGATTTGTAGAGGTGCGAGAGCTCGATTTTAAAATAGAGATTGAATAATATTTTGAGCGGCATACTTTTGCTGTCAATGCAACAACTATGAGATGGCTGTATCTTCCATACTACATGCATTATAGGCAGTTCCCAAACAGAATGGTAAAGGTTTATACTCCCCCAACCACCAACAAGCATCAATCCATGGCTTGCTCGAAACAACGAGTGCCTCCAACTAACAACAGCCCTGGGGGAGTTTTGTTTAATTATTTTGATTTGCTTTGATCTTTTTGGATCATGGGACTGGGCATCCCGGTTACCGGCCCTTTCTCATGAATGAGGAGCGGAGTCCACTCCTCTTGAGAATAACCCACCTAGCATGGAAGATATAGGCAGCCCTAGTTGTAACATGAGCTGCTCAAGTATACAAAACAGAATTTCATTTCAAGGTTTGGAGTTTGGCACATACAAATTTACTTGGAACGGCAGGTAAATACCGCATATAGGAAGGTATAGTGGACTCATATGGAATAACTTTGGGGTTTGAGGAGTTTGGATGCACAAGCAGTATTCCCGCTTAGTACAGGTGAAGGTTAGCAAAAGACTGGGAAGCGACCAACTGAGAGAGTGACAACAGTCGTAAACATGCATTAAAATTACTTCACACCGAGTAGTGGCGGATGTACAGGGTGGCCAGGGTGGGCCGCGGCCCACCCTGGGATTCTGAGACAACACATATACATATAGATATAAATGGGCCAGAAAAAAAAACAGCCCAATAAATAGAGCAGGTCCATATCCAATTTGGGTCCAGTTCCCCGACGCCTGCTCCCTCTCGCACCTGCTCGATGCCTCGACCCCAAATCCCCGATAGCCGTCGCGCCTCGCCGTTCCTCGCCGTTCGAGCCCAGCGCCCCTGCCGCCGCCCAGCCGCCGAGGAAGCTGCCGGCTCCCGCTCCTTCTCCAGCCCGCCCGCCCGGCCCTCGATCCAGGGCTCCGGGCGCATCTCCCTGCGCGCGCGGAGAGTCCCTGGCCCCCCTGGCCCAGCGTGCGGCTGCGCCTTAACCCTGCCGTGGTGCCGCCCTGCCGGAGTCCGGCTGCCTGCGCCCCTGCTGCCGCTCATCGGGCGGCTGACTAGCGGCCTTGCCCTCGCCCCCCTCCAAATCCGGCTGCAGTGAGGTACTGGAAGTCTGGAAACAAATATCCCAAATTTATGATTTACCCCAAATTTATGATTTAGGGTTTGCTTTTTTGCACTATGTAGTATGTTTTGCCTCAATTAGCTTTATTGATAGGAAGCAATACTGATAGAAAGTAGTATTTGCAGATTTGTTGAAGAATGAAGAGGTCGGCAGACATTATTTCTCTTTTCCAAAGAGAAGCTATGAAGATAGGGAAGAAGAAGAAGGCAGAAAATCTATCGGATGTGGCTGAAGAGCAGACCCGCGAAGTTGTGTGTATGCCGGTTGTGATCGAAGAGCAAATTGAAGAACCAACATTGTCTATGTCAAATGTGACCATAGAGCAAACCGAGGATGTGTCACCGCCATCACCACCGGTTTATGATTTTAGTCGTCTTAAACATGATCCGGGGGACAGGCTACCCATTGCAAGTTATCCTATCAATGATCAAGATGTAGTTCGAAGATCATATATCCTTAAAAAGCCATTCAAACCTTATGCACATGACTTTAAAAAAAGAACAATTGGGAGTAGAGAACGTTCATTCAATCCCTTGTGGCTTCATAATCATAGTTGGCTTGAATATAGTATCAAGAAGGAATCTGCATTTTGCTTTGTATGTTACTTGTTCAAAGAGAAAAAAACTAGTGGTAAGGGAACTAATGCATTTACTGATGGTGGTTGGAGTAATTGGAATAGAGAGGATGCTCTTCTTAAGCATGTTGGTTGCGTATCAAGTGTGCATAATGCAGCTCAAGAGAGATATAACTTATTTGTGAATCCTCGTGCAGCAATTGATGATCTTTTTGTGAAGGTGAACAATGAGGATCTACGTCTTTACAAGATGAGGTTGAAGTATTCACTTAGATGCTTGCAGTTTCTTCTTCATCAAGGATTGGCATTTCGTGGGCATGATGAAAGTGAACAGTCTAGCAATAGAGGAAACTTCCTTGAGCTATTGAAGTGGCTTGCAGCAAATAGTGAGGAGGTGAATAAGTATGTTTTGAAGAATGCACCAGGTAATTGCCAATTGACATCTCATCAGATACAACATCAGATTATTCAATGTTGTGCACAACTTACTAGAAAGCAAATTATTGATGAACTTGGTGATGAGCACTATGCTATTCTAGCTGATGAGTCTAGTGATGTATCACATAAAGAACAACTAGCTTTATGCTTGCGTTTGTTGATAAAGTAGGGAGGCCGTCTGAGCACTTTCTTGGAGTTGTTCATGTAAGTGACACTACTTCGTTGTCACTTAAGGAAGCAATTGAAACTTTACTTACTGATCATTGTTTGACTATAACACAAATTCGTGGGCAAGGATATGATGGGGCTAGTAATATGAGAGGAGAAATTAAAGGATTGAAAACATTGATCATGAAAGAGTCACCTTCTGCCTATTATATTCATTATTTTGCACATCAACTCCAGCTAGTTCTTGTTGCTGTTGCCAAGGGAAATGATGATTGTGTGTGGTTTTTTGATCGAGTGTCTTTATTACTGAATGTTATTGGAGTGTCTTGTAAGCGTCATGACATGCTTCGAGATGCTAGACTTCAGAATATCCTAAAACTACTTGAATGTGGTGAGTTAGAAACTGGGAGTGGTTTGAATCAAGAGATGGGGTTACCTAGGCCTGGTGATACTCGGTGGGGCTCTCATTACAAAATTGTTCTTAACATTATTGCTATGTATCCCACAATCCGTGATGTGCTCATAACTCTTGGACAAGATGCTTCACAAAGAAGTGATTGGCCCAAAATTCATACTATTGTTGGAGTGTTCGAGTCATTTGACTTTATTTTCAATGCACACTTGATGCTTGTCATTCTTGGATACACAAGTGATTTGTCTGATTGTTTGCAAAGAAGAGACCAAGATATTCTTACTGCAATGGCACTTGTTAGAACTGCAAAAGGTAGAATACAAGAGCTTAGGGATAATGGGTGGGATGCATTTCTGCAAAAGGTCACACTATTTTGTAACAAGCATGGCATTCAAGTTCCTATAATGGAAGATAATTATGTGCCTTATGGAAGATCAACACGGTTTGCTCGACCCCAAACAAATGATGATCACTTCAGAAGAGAAGTTTTTCTTGGAGTCATTGATCAAATTAGTCAAGAGCTTGAAAATCGGTTTGATGAGATCAATATGGAGCTGCTATCTTGTATGTCTGCTTTGAATCCCGCCAACTCATTTGCTGCTTTTGATGCACAAAAGGTATGCAAACTTGCTTCTAAAATTTGTATTGCTTTCAAAATTGGTACATAATCTCTTTAACTCATTTGTTTGTTTTGATGCACACAAGGTACGAAGACTTGCTGATTTTTATCCCAAAGACTTTTCAAGTGCCGACTTGATACACCTTGAACTACAACTTGATAACTATATTGATGACATGAGAAATGATGAGAACTTCCAAGGCCTTGGAAATCTTGTTGATCTCTCGGTTAAGCTTGTCCAAACAGGGAGACATATAGTTCATCATTTGGTGTACTTGCTTTTAAAATTGGTATTGATTCTCCCGGTGGCAACGGCAAATGTTGAGAGAGCATTTTCTGTCATGAGTTTTGTCAAGAACAAGTTGAGAAATAAGATGGGTGATAGTCTTTTGGATGATTGCCTAGTCACATACATTGAGAGGGATGCTTTCTCCGAGGTGAATGAAGATGACATAATTGATACCTTCATGGCAATGCAAAAACGTAGGCCAGAAAGATAGTCTTTTTGAACTTCTCAAGGTATGTTCTATGGTCCATGTACTATTTACTATGTAGGCTTCTTTATGCAAAACTGAGAATTAATTGAGAATTTTAGTGTGTTCGTAAGACCATATTGATCTATTTCTATGTGCTATTGATAATTAGTTAGAATGTTCACATGTCATATTAGTTATCAAAAAAAATTTAGAGCGGACCACCCTGATGTCAAATGCTAGCTCCGCCACTGACACCGAGTACAAGCATGAGTAGGATATAATCCACCATGAACATAAATATCATGAAGGCTATGTTGATTTGATTCAACTACATGCGTGAACATGTGCCAAGTCGAGTCACTCAATTCATTCAAAGGAGGATACCATCCCATCATATCACATCATAATCATTCTAATAGCATGTTGGCACGCAAGGTAAACCATTACAACTCATAGCTAATCAATCATGGCATAAGCAACTATAATCTCTAAATGTCATTGCAAATATGTTTACTTCATAATCAGCTGACTCGGAAACGATGAACTCATCATATTTACAAAAACAAGAGAGGTCGAGTTCATACCAGCTTTTCTCATCCCAATAAGTCCATCATATATCGTCATTATTGCCTTTCACTTGCACGACCGAACGATGTGTATAATAATAATAGTGCACGTGCATTGGACTAAGCTGGAATCTGCAAGCATTCAACTCAAGAGAGAAGACAAGGTAATATGAGCTCTAAGTTAAATAAACAATCATGCATATAAGAGCCACTAAGCATTTTCAATATAGTCTTCTCGACCCCAAAAGAAGGAAAAGAAAATAAAGCTATTTACACGGGAAAGCTCCCAACAAGTAAAAAGAAGAACTAGAAATATTTTTGGGTTTTCATTTTAATTCTACTACAAGCATGGAATTTAAACTAACTAATTTTTTTTGGTTTTTTCTTAAGGTTTATCAAACACACAAGAAGAAAACTAGAAAAAGAAATTTAAACTAGCATGGATAATACAATCAAAGAGTATGAGCACCGACGACTAGTGTGTGAACATGAATGTAAAGTCGGTGAGAAATACGTACTCCCCCAAGCTTAGGCTTTTGGCCTAAGTTGGTCTAGTACCAAGGACCGCCGCTACTCTCCCCGGTGTAATGGGAGCTGTAATCAGGATACCACTGGCTGGTCATCTCCGGATCCCACTGGACAGATGATGCACGATAAGGGTCCAATTCAGGTTCCGGCTCAGGTTCAGGTTCTGGAGTAAAAGCTTGGGCTCGATGATTGTTCACTGCCTCCGGTGTGACAAGGAAATTTTCTGCAAGCAAATCAAACAACAGAGGCGCAGGCAAAATAATAATCTCAATGTGCTTCTTATTAAATCTAAGTTTATACAAGAGCATCTTTTCTTTGTTGTCAACAATAAACTTGTGTGCTACCATGCTCTTGTAATCTAAAATGTGAGGAGGCAATTTTATCTCCTCCTTCTCATGGTGCCTAATGGGTATCTGAAAATATTTAGCAAGACGTGCAGCATAGATACCTCCAAATATGGGGCCTTCTGTATGAATCAGGGCTAGCCGTCTAGCAACTACGACACCCATACTAAAAGTATTGTCTCCAAGCAAGGCATGTTTAAGAATGATAATATCAGGAACACTCAAGTTTCCACTATTTCCACGACCAATCAAACATCTACTAGCAAATATGGCAAAGTAGCGTAAAACAGGAAAGTGTATGCTAGAGACTTTTGCCTCGGAGCCCTTCTTTGGCTCCTCTACAGCTATAGTATTAACAAAGCCACCCACATCTTCACGATGGGGTTCCTCTAATTCTCCCTCATAAGGTATCCTACACACCGCGCAAAAATGACGTAGAGACATTTCTTTGAATACATCGTATAAACGAAATGTTACTGCAGGCGGTGACTTCTTAGGATAATAATAAAAGTTTTGCACGAAAGTATTAGTAAGTAAGAGATACTGATCGATTCGGTCGTTGATGAAACTGGTGAGGCTTGCAGTCTCGATTGAAGCATAAAAATCTTCATGAATTCCAGCTTCTTTCAATAAATCCTCACATGGCCATTCACACGACCGTACTTCCGCTAAGCGAGGAAGATTATACTTGGCTTTTTCCTTCTCTTTGGCTTGTTTTTCCCGAGAGCTTTGGCTAGAAGAGCCCCTCAAAAGTTTCCTCAACATTTTCAAGCAACAATCTCCCAAAGCAGTTTTGTGAATGGAGCTTTGAGCTAAGAGATCGAAAATCGCAGCAAAACGAGCTAGAACTTGTGCTTGAGCTAGATGGGGATTTTTTTGGGTAGAAAATGAAGTGTGTGGGTGCTGGCATAACTGGAGGGGGGCCACCAGGGGCCCACGAGACAGGGGGCACGCCCTATAGGGGGGCGCACCCTACACTCTCATGGCCTGGTGCTTGGCCCTCCTGCAGTGATTTCAGTGCCTAAAATCCTCAAATATTCCAGAAAAAATCATACTAAATTTGTAGGGCATTTGGAGAACCTTTATTTTTAGACTATTTTTTTATTGCATGGATAATTCAGAAAAGAGACAGATAATACTATTTTTTCTTTATTTAATCTAAATAACAGAAAGTAAAAAGAGGGTACAGAAGGTTGTGCCTTCTAGTTTCATCCATCTCGTGATCATCAAAATGAATCCACTAACAAGGTTGATCAAGTCTTGTTAACAAACTCATTCCGAATAACACGGAACCGGAGGAATTTCGAATAACACTAAGTTACCTCAACGGGGATATGATAATCCCCAACAATAAGAATATCATACTTTTTCTTGACAGTAGGGAGAGGAAATTAAAAACCTCCAATAATAATAGTTGGAACTTTTCCAATAGAATTGATGCTATGAACTTGAGATTATTTCCTCGGAAAGTGTACCGTATGCTCATTACCATTAACAAGAAAAGTGACATTGCTTTTGTTGCAATCAATAACAGCCCATGCAGTATTAAGAAAAGGTCTACCAAGGATAATAGACATACTATCGTCCTCGGGAATATCAAGAATAACAAAGTCCGTTAAGATAGTGACATTTGCAACCACAACAGGCACATCCTCACAAATACCGACAGGTATAGCAGTTGATTTGTCAGCCATTTGCAAAGATATTTTAGTAGGTGTCAACTTATTCAATTCGAGTCTATGATATAAAGAGAGAGGCATAACACTAACACCGGCTCCAAGATCACATAAAGCAGTTCTAACATAATTTATTTTAATGGAGCATGGTATAGTTGGTACACCCGGATCTCCAAGTTTCTTTGGTATTCCACCCTTAAAAGTGTAATTAGCAAGCATGGTAGAAATTTCAGCTTCCGGTATCTTTCTTTTATTCGTGATGATATCCTTCATATACTTAGCGTAAGGATTTACTTTAAGCATATCAGTTAAGCGCGTATGTAAGAAAATAGGTCTAATCATTTCAGCAAAGCGCTCAAAATCCTCATCATCCTTTATCTTGGATGGTTTAGGAGGAAAGGGAATGGGTTTCTGAACCCATGGTTCTCTTTCTTTACCGTGCTACCTAGCAACAAAATCTCTCTTATCATAACGTTGATTCTTTGATTGTGGGTTATCAAGATCAACAGCACGTTCAATCTCTACATCATTGTTTTTGCTAGGTTGAGTATCAACATGAACATTATCATTAACATTATCACTAGTTCATGTTCATCACCAGATTGTGTTTCAGCATCAGAAATAGAAATATCATTGGGATTCTCAGGTGTGTCTACAGTAGGTTCACTAGAAGCATGCAAAGTTCTATCGTTTTTCTTCTTCTTTTTAGAAGAACTAGGTACCTCTAAATTATTTCTCTGAGAATCTTGCTCGATTCTCTTAGGGTGGCCTTCAAGATACAAAGGTTCCTGAGTCATTCTACCAGTTCTAGTAGCCACTCTAACAGCAAAGTCATTTTTATTATTTAATTCATCAAGCAAATCATTCTGAGCTTTAAGTACTTGCTCAGCTTGAGTAGAAACCATAGAAGTATATTTTCTAACAAGGTGAAGTTCATCTTTAACTCTATCCAGATTATCGCTTACGCGTCCTATCTTGAAAGCATTATTCTTTAACTCCCTAGCAATATAAGCATTAAAACTTTCTTCTCTAGCCATAAAGTCATCAAATTCATCTAAGCACGGGCTATGAATTTAGTATAGGGGATTTCAACTTTATCATATCTATAGAGAGAATTTACCTTTACTACCTGTGTCGGGTTATCAAGACAATATGGTTCTTCAACAGGCGGTATATTAAGACCATGTATTTCTTCAATAGGAGGTAAATTCTTAACATCTTCAGCTTTAATACCTTTTTCTTTCATTGATTTCTTTGCCTCTTTCATATCTTCAGGACTGAGAAATAAAACACCTCTCTTCTTCGGAGTGGGTTTAGGAATAGGCTCAGGAGTTGGCTCAATTGGTTCAGGAATTGCCTCAGGAACTGGCTCGGGAAGAGTCCAATTATTTTCATTAGTCAACATATTATTCAATAGTATTTCAGCTTCGTCGACTGTTCTTTCCCTGAAAACACAACCAGCACAACTATCCAAGTAGTCCCTGGAAGCATCGGTAAGTCCATTATAAAAGATATCAAGTATTTCATTTTTCTTGAGAGGATGATCAGGCAAAGCATTAAGTAACCGGAGAAGCCTCCCCCAAGCTTGTGGGAGACTCTCTTCTTTGATTTGCACAAAATTATATATTTCCCGCAAGGCAGCTTGTTTCTTATGAGCAGGGAAATATTTAGTAGAGAAGTAATAAATCATATCCTGGGGACTACGCACACAACCAGGAGCAACAGAATTATACCAAGTCTTAGCATCACCCTTTAATGAGAACGGAAATATCTTAAGGATATATAAAAATAGCGAGACTTCTCATCATTAGTAAACAGGGTAGCTATATCATTCAACTTGGTAAGATGTGCCACAACAGTTTCAGATTCAAGGCCATAAAAAGGATCAGATTCAACTAAAGTAATAATCCCAGGATCAACAGAGAATTCATAATCCTTATCAGTAACACAGCTAGGTGAAGTAGCAAAAGTAGGATCAGGTTTCATTCTGGCATTAAGAGACTGCTGCTTCCATTTAGCTAATAATTTCTTAAGATCATATATATCATTGCAAGCAAAGATTTCCCTAGCAGCTTCTTCATTCATAACATCACCCTTAGGAACAACAGGTAATACATAATCATTGGGAGAACCTTCATCATCACTATCATCAATAATAGGTTCTTCAGTAATTTCATTCCCCCTAACTCTAGCAAGTTGTTCATCAAGAAATTCACCTAATGGCAAAGTAGCATCAAGCACAGAAGTAGTTTCATCATGCATAGCAGAAGTGGCATCATCAATAACATGCGACATATCAGAATTCATAGTAGTAGCAGGTTTAGGTGTCGCAAGTTTACTAATAACAAAAGGAGAATTTAGTGCAAGGCTAGATGGCAGTTCCTTACCTCCCCTCGTAGTTGAGGGCAAAATAGTAGTTCGGTCATCTTTCAAGTTCTTCATAGTGATCAACAGATATAAATCCCAAGTGACTCAGAGAATAGAGCTATGCTCCCCGGCAATGGTGCCAGAAATTAGTCTTGATAACCCACAAGTGTAGGGGATCGCAACAGCCATCAGGGTAAAGTATTCAACCCAAATTTATTGATTCGACACAAGGGGAGCCAAGGAATATTCTTGAGTATTAGCAGTTGAGTTTTCAATTCAACCACACCTTGATAACTTAGTATCTGCAGCAAAGTGTTTAGTAGCAAAGTAGTATGATAATAACGGTAACGGTAGCAAAAGTAAAGATAAATGTTTTTGGGGTTTTGTAGTAGTTGTAACAGTAGCAACGGAAAAGTAAATAAGCAAAGAACAATATGTGAAAAGCTCGTAGGCAATGGATCAGTGATGGATAATTATGATGGATGCAATTCCTCATGTAATAGCTATAACATAGGGTGACACAGAACTAGCTCCAGTTCATCAATGTAATGTAGGCATGTATTCCGTAAATAGTCATACGTGCTTATGGAAAAGAACTTTCATGACATCTTTTGTCCTACCCTCCCGTGGCAGCGGGGTCCTAATGGAAACTAAGGGATATTAAGGCCTCCTTTTAATAGAGAACCGGAACAAAGCATTAGCACATAGTGAATACATAAACTCCTCAAACTACGGTCATCACTGAGAAGTATCCCGATTATTGTCACTTCGGGGTTGTCGGATCATAACACATAATAGGTGACTATAGACTTGCAAGATAGTATCAAGAACACACATATGTTCATGAAAACATAATAGGTTCAGATCTGAAATCATGGCACTCGGGCCCTAGTGACAAGCATTAAGCATAGCAAAGTCATAGCAACATCAATCTCAGAACATAGTGGATACTAGGGATCAAACCCTAACAAAACTAACTTGATTACATGGTAAATCTCATCCAACCCATCATCGTCCAGCAAGCCTACAATGGAATTACTCACGCACGGCGGTGAGCATCATGAAATTGGTGATGGAGGATGGTTGATGATGAGGACGACGACGAATCCCCCTCTCCGGAGCCCCGAACGGACTCTAGATCAGCCCTCCCGGGAGACATTAGGGCTTGGCGGTGGCTCCGTGTCGTAAAACGCGATGAAACTTTCTCTCTGATTTTTTTCTCCTCGAACGTGAATATATGGAGTCGGAGTTGAGGTCGGTGGAGGTCCAGGGGGGCCACGAGATAGGAGGGCACGCCCTAGGGGGCGCGCCCCCTGTCTCGTGGACAGCCTGTGGGCCCCCTGGTGTTGATTCTTTCGCCAAAAATTCTTATTTATTCCAAAAGGTGCCTCTGTGGATTTCCAGGACATTCTGAGAACTTTTCTTTTCTACACATGAAACAACATCATGGCAGTTCTGCTGAAAACAGCGTCAGTCCGGGTTAGTTTCATTCAAATCATGCAAGTTAGAGTCCAAAACAAGGGCAAAAGTGTTTGGAAAAGTAGATACATTGGAGATGTATCACGCATCGCCTTGGTACATCATGACACATGGGACCGCATGACAGGCCATGCTCCCCCGCTGATCGCTCGGTAAAATCACCTCATTTTTACTATACTTCCTCCGTATCGGTTTACTACATGGCATGCACGTCGTTCTAGGTTGAGAATTTAACTGGCTATATATATATATGTGATGAACAGTACTCTAGCCTTTTAAAAAAGTATACTTTTGTACAGTAGTACTATCGATGGATTGCGCCATGGAGCAAAAATTGAAATTTAAAAAAAAGGTGGTACATATAGAGAGCGCTCGTCGCCAAATTATGCATATAGTACTATTAAAAAAGCTAGTACGTGCTTAATTGGGGTGCTAAATTCTATTAAATAAATACTAGTAGTATGTACATACTGAAGAGTTAAAGTAACGAGAAGAAACATAACATAGTTCTACTGGGGGCTTAGCACAACACACCCCTCAAATTAAACTAAGCACACCTGAAATTAAACTATGCAACTAATTCGGTAGACACTGCATTAGAAGTTTAGAACCACCATGAGCAACAACACTGCCACCTTACTCGGAGTCCTCGTCCACGTCCTCGACTTCGTCCGTGTCCCTCTTCCTCTTGGATGATACTTCTTTGCTTGAACCGCCAACTTGGCTGTTGCTCTTCATCCAACCCTTGTAGATATTGAAACAAAGGTAGCCATCCATTGCAGCATACTGGATGTGGTCTATATCTAGTACATTCCGCTGCCATGCATGACGATGAAACGTGTAATGAGGTTTCTCCAGTTTACGGTACGAAGGATGAACCATGGCTCCTGCCAGGGTCAGCATTCAGGGCTGACGAGAGGGCACCAGCCGATTCTTCTGGAGGTCGAAGGGGTTGCCTACAAGGAGGCCTATCCGACCTAGGACTTCTTTGTCGTTCTTAAAGTCTACAGTAACGAATTTCACTATTTTGTCCTCGAGGAAGTTCTTAAAATCCTGGCACTCAATGTCAGCATGGCATATGTGGTAGACCAAGCAAACGTTATGTACGCAAACCTGGATCACGGCGGGCTTCTTCCTCTCTTCATCCTTTAGATACTTCTCTCGTTCCAAGACTGTGGTGTACTCAACATCTAGCCCAGCGACCCACTCATCATCTGAGTTTTCGAACATGCGTCTGAAGCGAGAAAGGCATCCTTTCACCGTCGCGGAAGTACAGGTGTAGATGATGTCGAACTCATCGCCAGTGATGGTTCTAACCTTGTACTCACCACCGATCGGGGAGATTTGGGACGCCATGGATTTGGGAGGAGGGTTAGGATTAGTGGAACTGCCATAATGTGAATGGACGGGACGACTAGGAGCGAACCGCCGTAGTATTAAAGGACGTGCGGGGACGAGTAGGAGCGAACTGCCAGTGTGCGAACGGCAGGGTAGTGGCTTTCCATTCTCCCATGATACGGGCTTCCGAGAGCCCTTGGATCTGAGATTGAACGGTTGCATGGCGTGATTCTAGACCTATGGGTGAATACCTATCCTGGAGGTTATTCTGCAAATTTTCAGCAACTTAGCATGCGACCGTTTGATCTCAGATCCAAGGGCTGACAGCAGCCCGTATCATGGTCGAGCCTACCACGACCGTCGCATCGCTCGCGCGGTCGCGCCCTTGGAGATTTAACACGGTGCGTTAGGCTATCTGATGTTGGCATGTCATACATAATCATCACTTAGTCACTCATACTACAACAAGGTTGGCTATAAGGTTGGCTATAAGTGTATTTTTTTTACTCCTCTCTATCTCTTTCTTCGTACTCCCTCCGTCCCATAATATAAGAATGTTTTTGACACTAGTGTAGTGTCAAAAATGTTCTTATATTATGGGACACAGGGAGTACTAGTATTTATTGCATTTGCCAAGGAGTGACCTCTTCCAGTGAAATGGTGTTGCTAAGTTTGCTTCATTTAATTAGCTATAGACTTAAAATTGTCTTTTCACCTAGGTACACGCGCTTAGCACCGTTTCTTCTTTGGGTCACCAAACTAGTCTCTCTCTTCTTGATTAACTTGCCACATCAGACTTTATGCCTATGTGGCAAGCTTAAGCACATGTAGGAGCAAGTAAGTACAATAGTGCGCTTTACATGGCATTTTTGCATATGTGGAGGAAAGAGAGGCAAGGAAAAAGTGGAGAAGTGGGCTCTCATGCAAGAGCCAACCTCTACTACATGGTGGAGCATTGGTAGAGGCACCTGTATGGAGGTGGTCAGGAATCGGGAGACTCACGCCGGTCGTAGCGCCGCAGTTAAAATGATAATGGCAAGTCAAATCACGGGGCCCCATCTGTCCAGCAGTAACTCGCTGTCAAATCACATAGCCCTACGTTTGCAGCAGCCTACTCCCTTGTCTTCTTGCGTCTCTGTCAAACCAACTAGGCGGAACTGCCCCGCCTACCGCGCAGGAAAAGCCCCGCCCTCGACTTTTAAATACAACTACTCCCTCCGTCTAGGTGAGTAAGTCATCTTACGAAAACCAAATAATCCCAAAATACTAAGGCGCGGTGCATTAACTTCTACCTCGTTTCTTGTTTCTTCACATATCAACCAATAAGAATCCAATGATATAAGTTTTGTGACATAGTAACTCATATTTAGTTAGTCAAATGGATGACCTAGAACTACGTGCAGGCCCTATAAACTGAGACGCCTACAAATAAAAAACCGAGACGGAGAGGGTAGTTCAGCACGTATCTTTTTAGATCAATATAGTCGGGATTAACCAAGGACCAAAACCAAGTGGTAGGCTGCTCCTGTCGTGTTGGCGTAGCAACTCAAGCAGAGTCAGTCCACACCCGAAATGGCGACACACTTAACAGGACCCCTTTGGCAGACATGTGTCTCATCCACCGTCTTGTTCCACGTGCGATGCACCAAATTACAATTCGGAGCAGCGGTTGTAATTGGAGGCACCCCGGTCGTAGTGCTGCAGTAGTAGAAAATGAGCAATGAGGGGTCAAATCACAAAGCCCCACCTTTCCCGCATTAAGCTGGACGGCCGAAGCAACCATCATTTCACTCTAGCGCGCAAGAGCATAAAGAAAAGAGAAAACAATGATGCATGCGGCAGCTACCTAGGGCACCCTAGGGTAGGGGTCTCCACTACATATCCTTTTTTTAAAGCGCCTCCACTACAAATCGGCTTCTCCCTCGTCCTCTTGAAGAAAACCGATGATGAGTGCGGCGGTAGGGTTTGTAGGAGTACTACAGCGTGCGGGGCCACATCGTAGTAAACGGGTTCGAGTCGACGCCTTAAATATGTGTGGGCCGCTTGGTTTTACGGGAACGAGGCAGCATTTGGGTTCGAGGACCAGTGGAGATATAGTACGTACAAAATATTGTGGACGTAGATTCGACCGAAAGGCAATGATGCATGGGCCCTGCATTTTGATATACCCGGGGCCGCGTGAAATTTGCTACTCTACTCAAAACTAGTAAGGTACACATGTATTGAACGCATGAGATTTCGAAACCAAATTATGAATAAATACACACTATAGCATGTAAAGCTTTGAGTCATATATGCATGATGTAGATGCTCGTTTAGTTCTTATAGCTCATCTCATTCAAAATCAATTAGTTTTATAAAAATGTTAAGATTCATGGGGTTGTGCATTGTAAATCATAAAGTAAAAAACAAATAATGGCAATTCATTTAGAAAAAAATAATCAATTATGATACAGAAGATTCTAGAACAAAGGAGAAGTGCTTGTGTTTTGAGGTTTGTGCATTATGCTTAAGTTCAACCATGGAGTCTTCTAAATTGTACATGTGGCAGATCTAGTGGAATGTTGATGATATCCAACGGCCAGTAGTGCTCGGATTTGCCCATCTCTGCACTGTCGGGTTAGCTTCATCCAGCGACCATCTTTCAAAGTTATTGGCACACTATATAGTTCTTGTGCCATAGTTGCATGTTTTGGAAAAAAGCTACTAGTGGGTTGTATTATCTATTTAGGAATAGAAGATGTATACATGGAAGTTGTAGGGAAAGAGATGACATGGAGCATCTCAATTCCTATGAGTAGGGATTGGAAAAGAGATGTCATTTGGTTCACATCATAGGAACTTTTCTATTGAATCTAGAGATGACATGTATCTCAATTCCTATGAGGAGGGATTAGTAAAGAGATGTAATTTGGTTCATATCATAGGAACTTTTCTATTGAATATACGCTAATGTTTATTTTCCTTTGAAATTAAGGGAGTATAGGAATCCATTCATATGAACCAAGTGGCTCTAAAGCTATAGAAATGATATCGTGTTTATTTCCTTTGAAGTGTAGAGTATATGAATCTATTCCTATGAACCAATTGGCTCTAAAGGAAAAAATCCTATAAAAATCATATCATATAGAGTTCCTATGATATTCCTTGACACTCATGGATGGTTGAAATTGTTGCGGGTGATACGATGGTCTTTCTTTGTAGACTCCTCACCCATCTTTATAGTTACCTCTCGAAGATGAATGAAATGTTATATACCGGGTATTTTACATGTGCAATTTGGTACACGAAAACTCAGTAAAAGTTTGCGAGGTTCAAATTTTCAATAAAGCTACATGCACTGCATTTCGGAACGGAGGGAGCATACGGCAGTTGCTAACACTCACGTAGAAGATTTGTGTGTAGGAGGAGTGGTTGTTCTATTAAATGACATGGCAAAACTGACATTGTCGGATGCCGATCTAACGGTTCTTACGGCGTTCGTCAGGAAAAGGCTTGTGGCGAACGTTTGTCGGATAATGATTTACAAACACATGCATTGCATTGATACGTGCCCCCCTCTCTCTCACGCACACGCACCCTCACGAGTCACGACTCACCCGAGTCCTCTCGCAGACTCGCACGTCGCACCCACCGTCTATCTGCAGGTAGACGTCACATACATATGTGCTCTTCACACCCTACCCTCAGAACTTCTAAAAAACAAAAGACGGCGCGCACATTTTATTTTAGCTCACACGTCACACACTTATACTATTACTCTTGCGCCGAATGTTCTTTGGGCATAGTATATTGTACTCTCACGAAGAGAAGCGGTGCACGCACGCACTAGTTCTCTCACACCCACTCGCGGGTACATGTAGGAGCGCATTTTTTTGAAGCTGGTACAACAAAATCACTCCACTATATATAAAAGCAGGAGTCTTAGTGCTTGCTTTACTAGGGTTCCTCTTGTTCACTCTCTCATGCTCTCCAGATCTAAGCAAGACATAGGTGGCCACACACTCTCTCTCTCAGCTCACGGCTGGTCACAAATCCGGCCGGACAACCTCGACCGGGGCAGGGGTGTAGGTGCATCGTTCACACTATCATCGGTGGTGAGGGAGGACACCAACGGCTGCCCGCGCGTCCCGATTGGCGGTCGTGTCATTCTCTCTGAGAGAGCACCGGCTCGAGAGGGCCTCCGACCCCTTCTTCCTCCCTGCGATATTGTGGCCAAGATGCGGCCTCCCAACTCCATCTTTGCCACATGCTGACGATCCTCAGGTATATATTCCTTCAAAACCTGCCTTGCTCTACTGCCCCAGCTCTTCCCCCTTCGTGTGGATCCTTTTCTGCTTCCGTCCGCTGTTCCAAAGCCACCTAGACTTCTACTATTATTAGAAGTAAAGCTAGTTCATACAGTCAACTCAAACCGTTGGTTCAAACAGGGAAGAAAGTGGGAAAGCTGTAGCATGAATCTAGGACTTGGTTCTAAGAGGAAACGGGGGAAAGTAGTAATATCTGTCACTGTTTAAATAACCGTATTTCATCTTTGCGCAAACAGGGATGTATGTCTCCATATCGTTTCGGGATGTCTGCCTCCGTACCATTTCTATCCGCGCAATCAACAGCACACACCTCAGTTTTAGTACAACTGCGCAAAATGAGATGGCTATCCCTCGTTGGCGTCGTCTAACCTCCCGTCTTCAAGGTATCCCTACATTGGTAGTAACTAGGTAGAATGACCAACGCAATCTAAAAGAAGCTGATTCGTACATTTTACTTCCTGATTGCAGTGCAGGGACGAGCGAAAACAACTGCATCCTAGTCCGGAATGCACTTTCTACCAGTTCATCCATGGACCGAGGACTAGCTGGCACGGTTGCACGGCTGTTTTTTGGACAGGTGCGCGGACAAGAGGCATTGTGGTCTGCTTATTTCTGCAAATAGCGGTGCTTAAATTTAGTGGAATGCACAAGAATTTCACCTGGTCAGTACACTGCATGGTTCGGTTCAGCATCCCAGCTGAGACCGCAATTATAATTGGTTATTCTGGAATGAGAGAACCTAACCCTGGATGGTGGCAATAAGAAAAACCAGAGTGAACTCCAGGAAATTTAAGCCTGCCGGGAGGCCCTTTGCTCAGAGAAGCCTTGCTTGTTTTTTCCTGATTTGTAAACCTTCTCACAACTTTGTCTTTTGCTGTGAACTAGTATATGTTTGTTACGTTCTATGAATCATTGAGATGTATAAAATTGCTTAACTTATGCTTTTCAAGATTTTTATGAAGACGAGTTTAATGTGAGTGTTCCACATGAGCGCTGGACTAGCGTGTGAACGTTTGGAATTTATTACATTGTGGCCTCAATTAACTGCATGAACCACTGTAACAAGATACATAGTTGCTTATATGTCAGACAGCAGATTGTTGATTGTTAGCTGGTCGATAGCCTAGTGTTGAAGCGAGCTGAGCCAATGTGCCGTGTTTTGCACAACTGCTTACAAGTGGGGTAGCACCAACAGTGTTTACAAGTACTTATGTATACTTCGCGCACGGTTCTCGATCGATTGCTCTATTTCATCAAAACACACACTGCTCGTATGATAAACCGTGACAACTAATGTCTTACCATGCCATATTCATGAAAAAACTAGTGAGGACGCATCTGTTTCTGCAACAATTATGATGGTTCTCACATGATTCACGGGCACACAAAAGTAGCAGCAGTTCCCATAGACAGGTTCAAACAGAGTACTAGCCCCAGAGGGGTCGATAACAGGCAAGGTTCGGATAATTAGACACAATCCAAACTACTATTAAACACTAGCTGGGGCAACTATTTCATGCCTCGATCTAATTTTGGCTGGACACAAGATGGACCTTGCCATGAACATCATCGAGGACGTCCTGCAGCAGCTCAATCCTGTGAACCTTCATGAAGACAACCTTGTGGCCTTGCCACGGATAAACTTGTTTGTGGAGGCATGCCACATCATCTTCCTGCACAAGCTTGAAAAGAACAGTATGCCTCACAAACGAAGGAGTAGCTTTGAACTTCTTGTGCTTCAGTACACCCTGGACAACACGCCTGACAACAGTGAGGCTGGAATACAACTCTTCATTGGTATAACCGCAAATGGCTTCCAGGATCCAACAGCCTAAGAACTCTGTTTTCCCAGTGCGTATATTCAGGCCGTCCGCCTCATAGCAAGTGACATGCACAACCACACAATCCTTGTCTGCATCAGGGCTCTAATTGAAACAGAAACAAATTCTGAATTACTTTTCAGTATAAGAAACACAAGTTATTTAAACCACTATGTATAGCATGGCATCGAAGCTAATAAAATTTTGCATTATTAATCACCACATACTTCCTTTTCTAAAAAAATCACCACATACTTAGATGAAAAACCACAATCGAGATCGGCAAAGAAGGAAATCACCTTGGGCAGCTCAGCGGGGGGGACACATCCTCGAAGGGGGAAAACTGCTCCTGCAGTGCCACGGGGGCTGTAACCTCAAACGGGGCGTTGACCATCTCAGTAGTGGCCGTGAGCGTATCTGGGGTCGGCTCGGTGGTTGCCTCCATCTTCTTGGAGCTCTCTGTCTCATGGGGATCAGCCTCCCGCGTCTGCTCCAATATCGGTAGATCTTTGCCTGGTTCTCCTTGGTCCATCATGAAACTGACGAATACTAGGAGACCACTGAAAGGAAAACACAATCGCAATGACAATGAAACAAAAAAGAGAGTGAGGATCGGTTACTGCTTTGCAAAAGTTTTTTTTTTCTCTGAACAAAAATATACCAACATCACGGATCCGCTTACCTTCCCTTCGTTGGGAGAGAAGAACAGTGGCAGATGTGAGTGTTGCCTATCTTGAAGACGGTGAGGGAGAAGGGGATTCAGCGAAGAGTGAAATGATGGTTGCTTTGTCCGTCAAACTTAGACTACAGGGAGGTGGGGTTTTGTGATACGACGGCTCGTTACTGCCGCGCTACGACTGGGGTGACTCTCCGCCTGCATACTGCCTTCTAATTTGGTGGATGGCATTTGGGCCCGCACGCTGCATGGCCCGCATGTCGGTGAACAAAAGTATAACGGCATTCAGCAGAGGGAGACGTTTCAATCACCAAGGAGGAGCCAGAAGCGGTAGAGTGTCTCCATTGTACTAGTAGTAATTGTTTTTCTAGGTAGCTGTAGAGTGTCTCCACTGTACTAGTAGTAATTGTTTCTCTGGGCCCAAGACAAAACAGCCCATCCACACTAGTAAATAGTAAAATCAATTCAAAAGCCCATATATTTACTGAATGAGAGGCGCTACCCACACCTAGCACACCCCCCCCCCACCCGGGTGCTCTTATTCCTCCTTGCTCCCACCCACCTCACGTCAGCTGGCTCCACTCGTACCCCCAAATTCCTCACCTCACTCCTACAAAAAACCCCAACTCCCCTTCTTCCTCACTCCTACAGAAAACCCCCAGCTCCCCTTCTTCTTCGCTCGCACTACAACTAGGCTCGTCATTCGTTACTCTGTTCAAATCCGTGACCGCGACGTGACGCCCTCGAGGAAAATGGAGTCAGCTGACCCCAGCACCAAGAAGATGAGGCTCCCGCCAGCAGTGACGCCTGTTGTAGATCCCGCACCCGGTAGCACGGGGAGAAGCGGCGACCCCGCCCCCACCGGATCCCAGGAACCCGTAGAATCTCGGGTGGACCGCATCAGTGATCTCCCGGACACCGTCCTTGGGGAGATCATCTCGCTTCTCCCCACCAAGGATTGCTGCCGCACCCAAGTCCTCTCAATTTGGTGGCGCCCTCTATGGTGCGCCGTGCCCCTTAATCTCGACTGTCGTCAGCTATCTCTCTTCAATGATTTTGAAATCCCCAGAGCCATCATCTCCTCCCACCAGGGCTCCATTCAAAGCCTCTGCATCCCGTCATGCTACCTGAGCAAGCATACCATGCCCTGCACGGTGGACGCCTGACTGAAATCCCCTGAATTCACAGAACTACAGCTTCTTGAGTTCTACTATTCCCCTGGAAATCACATACCACATATCGAACGCCATGAACTTGTGCCCTCAGCACCGCTGTCCATCTCGCGGTTTTCCTCCTCTCTCCACACCGCCACCTTTGTGCTGTGCTACCTACTAGACAATCTGGTACTAAACCTTCGACTCCCATTTATCAAGAAACTTTCACTTGTGCGGGTTCGTATATCGGAGGCCTCATTGCACAGCATCATCCACTCCAGTTGCCCTGCGCTGGAGTGCTTGGTGCTTGTTTTCACAGTTAGAATCGGTTGTCCCCAAATAAAGTCACCTAACCTTGTAAGAATTGGAATTTCTTTTGACGGAAGGAAGCTCATCATCCAAGATGCCCCTTCACTTCAAAGGTTGATCCTTGATTCTAGTTATTCACCGTTGCAAATAACCGTCCTCTCTGCGCCTAAACTGGAGACCTTGGGTGTAATACATGATCTCTGTGCTCATTTCAATATGGTGTTTGGCTCCACAGTTCTTCAGGTACTTTATATTATCATCTACACTTGTAACCATAAGCTGCATTTTAAATTTCTGCGCATAATTTATATATCATCTTGGAGTACACATTTTGTACTAATATTATGTTCTATGCTCAATGAAGAGTTTCTCCATGTATGGCCAATCAATGGTGCTGGATTATGTCAAGATCTTATATATCCAAATGAATAGTTTTGATCTGAACAAGATTATTGGCTTGCTGCAATGCTTTCCATGTCTGGAGAAGTTGTATATAAAGGTGTTAATTTCACGCACATTGGAAGCCCGCATATAGTGTACTAGAATTAACTGTTCAGCTGTTGCTCTTTCGACACTCTTCTTTTAGACCTTAACTGTTTTCAATCTTCATGTCTATTTAGGCAACAGGACGGGGTAAGAAAGTTATAACCAATCGGTGGATTCATAAGCATCGGGATTTTCTCACTTCTCATGAGATTCGATTGAAGACAATAACGCTAGAACGATATGTAGCCAACCGTACAAACACAAGATTTGTCACATTCTTCCTGCTGAATGCGAGGTTACTATTGTCCATCGGGCTTAAGTTTATCAGCAGCATGGTTTTGATGGATGGGTATGTCAAAGAGCAAAAAAAGGAGTTTCAGGTGGGCAAAAGAGCTTCTGAACGTGTCGGGCTTCTATTTACAACATATTGTGGTCATAATCCAGTAAATTTTACGACCCAGGATGTTCATTCTATGGACCTGACCGATCCATTTGACTATGACTGCCGAAAACAGTGTTGGAGTTAGATGTTGTTGCCCTTTTCAATCTGGATTTTTTTGTAAACCTGATGAACAATTAGCCCTCGTGCTTTTGTACAGTTTGTAAGATGGAGTTAGATGTTCTTGCCCTTTTCAACTCGGCTGTGACTGTCATATTTTCTTTGAAACAAGGCAAATGGCTTGCCATTCGTTTAATTTAGAGTGAAATATTTTAACAAATCCCAACCAAGGGAAATAACATCACTCTCGCCGGCTGCCTGAGCTCACTGTGCATTACAGAAGCTAAGTGATTGGCCCCCACCAGCACCCACAAACTTATTTCGAACTAGCACATCAAATGGGCTGTAAATTTTCAGAGGAAAGGCTGCATGACCGTGACAGATTTGGATTCTAACATTTGGGACCCACCAGGAAATAGTCTATCCAAGGTGGTGTCGACTTACTAGCCAGTCAACAAACGATTCTGTCTACCAGCCGTTGGATTGACATCCAACATCTGTCGTGTATCTTCAATCTCTTGTCTTCTTCTTCCTCCAGCCGCCCAAACCAAACCACCCCGTCGGCTCCGCCTGCTCCCGCCTCCCATGGCTGGCTACTCCTCCGCCGCCCTACCGTACGTACCCTCCAACATTGGCCAGTCCCTCCCTCTATTCCCCCACACATCCTGTTATTCTCCGGCGACGTCAGCCCCAACACGCACCCGCGCCCGAACCAGTCAACACTCGTACTCCCCTCCACCTGCGACTGGACCGGCGCATCTTCAACGACTCCTGTTCGTTCCGTCCGAGGCCTAGCCGTCGCCCTCCGCCTTGCGGCCTTGGTTCGCCCGTCGTGCGCGGTGCGCCGCCCTCTTGCATTATCAACGTCGTCAACAACCGAGAGGAACAAGGAGATGACTATACATGGAGAGGATGACAGTAGGGACCCACCAGCATCATGGCAGTACGCAAGCAAGTGCCTCTATAGTACAAACCCAAAAGTATGGTTCCTCCTAATGGTTGGACATCTGGGGCTCACGCCATTGTCAACGTAGTCAATAAATGAGAGAATTACACTACGAGCGGCTGACACCAGGGACCCAGCAAGTCGCGTAGTTTTTTTAGGAACAAGCAGTTGTTATTTATACTAGTTTTAGCGACGGATCAGGGTAACAACGGGGCTATGCGAGGGCTATGGCCCGTCTAGCCAGGGTTTTATTTATGTTTACCACATCATGAGCCCAGTTGTGTTTTTTTCTTGCTAAAAATGGCTAGTCCAGTTCTATTTTTTCTAAAAGAAATACCCAAACAAGGCCTACTTGCTTTATCGGCCCTGCTGGGCTGCAAATCTTTCAAGACGAGGAGAGTTTCATTCGGTTTGCCTAGAAATGGCCTGTACATTTTTAAAACACATCAAACCGGGAATTAGTTTCAATTTTTTTTCATTGCAAGATCTTAAATTCCATTGATTTTTATGCGTGGACAATTATATGGATTTTACATCTATATAAATTATTTTTCAAAATAGTTTGAATGTCAATCGATATTTCTGGATTAAAAACAGTTGACCACACCGAAATATGCAAAATTTCGTATACTTTTTAACCGTGGCCACAATATGGGGTGTAATGCTAACAAAAAGTAGATGGGCTCCAAAAAAATCTTAAGAATTAGCAAATGGGCTATACATTATTAGAAATAATGGCAGATGGGTTGTATGATGTTTTCCACAGATTTGAGGCTGACTTATGCGCCTACTACAGGTTGACGCGTATGCTTTCATAAAAAAAGGTTGAGGCACACGCAACGCCCTGTCAACTTAGTCAACACACCAGAGCAGTGACTGTTGGATGTCCATCCAATGGCTGTCGTGCTTCTTCAATCTCTGCTCTTCATGCTCCAGCCGCTCAAACAAGCGCCGGCGAGACTGCCTACTCCCTCCTCCCGCGGCCGGCTATGCTGCCGCGCAGGCCTCACGGCCCCACCATACTCCCATCGCTGGCCTGGCCATCCCTCTACTCACCCACACATGATGTTATTCTCCGGCAACGGCAGACGAACCAGTAAACCCTCGTACTCCTCCGCGTGAGAAACAATTGTCGAGTATTCCCTGGCTCCATGTCGTTCCCTTCCTAGGCCTCGCCATCGGCCACCGCCCTGGTGCTCTCGACGCGGCCTGGTCAACATGGTCAATGAACGACATCCATCGGAAGTGAACTGTACGTGGAGAGGCTGACAGCTGGGTCCACGGCCGCACGCAAGGAAATGCCTCCTTATTACGCGCAAAATAATGATTCCTCCACCTGACAGCTAGGACCCACATGAAGGGCCTCTGTATTTCGCGAAAAAAACGTTCCCCCCGCTGACAGGTCGGACCCACCAGCTATATCTTCGCACGCAAGGAAGTGTCTCCTTATTATGCCCAAAAAATGAATACCCCCCTGCTAGCTGGGACCCACCATATTGTTGGGCTGACTTGTGGGCCTACTAAGTTGACGGGGACGGAGGGATTTTTCAACTTAGTCAATACTCCAGTGACCGTATGATGTCCATCCAACGGTCATAGTGCTTCTTCAACCTCTGGTCTTCTTGCTCCAGCCGCCCAAAGCAGCACCGGTCGTGCCGCCTGCTCCTGCCTCCCGTGGCCCGGCTCCGCGTCGTCCCCTTCCTAGGCCTCGCCGTCGTCCACCGCCGTGGTGCTCTTGGCGCAACGTGGTCAATGTGGTCAACGACCAACTTCCATCGGAAGAGTACTGTACGTGGAGAGGCTGACAGCTGGGTCCACGGCAGCCGCAAGGAAGTGCCTCCTTATTATGCGGAAAATAATTATTCCTCCACCTGACAGCGGGGACCCACCAAATGGGCCACCAGTATTTTGCGAAAAAAACATTTCCCCCTGACTCTGGGACCCACCGGACGGGCCACCGTATTTCACAAAAAAACATTCCTCCCGTTGTCAGCTCGGACCCACCGGAAGTGCCTCCTTATTACGCACAAAAAAATGAATACTCCCCCGGCTAGCTGGGACCCACCTTGGTGGGAGGCTGTCTTGTGGGCCTACTAAGTTGACGGGGATGAAGGGCTTTGTCAACTTAGTCAATATGAACGATTCTAGCTCCAGTGACCGTACGATGTCCATCCAACGGCCATAGTGCTTCTTCAACCTCTGGTCTTCTTGCTCCAGCCGCCCAAAGCAGCGCCAGTCGTGCCGCATGCTCCTACCTCCTGTGGCCGGCTGTGCTGTCGCGGAGGCCTCACCGCCCCCTACTATTCCCACCGCTGGCCAGGCCCTGCGGCGACGGCAGCCTCACACCGCAACCGAACCAGTGAACCCTCGTACTCCTCTCCGTGCGGGCTTCCACTGCCACGTCTTCCCAGGCTCCGCGTCGTCCCCTTCCTAGGCCTTGCCGTCGTCCACGACCGTGGTGCTCTCCGTGCGGCGTGGTCAACGTGGTCAAGGAACGACTTCCATCGGAAGAGTACTGTACGTGGAGAGGCTGACAGCTGGGTCCACGGCCACAGCCCAGTTTTTTTGTGATTTGCCAAGTAAGTCGCTTTGTCAGGCCTGTTGGGCTGCAAATCTTTCAACACGAGGAGAGCTTTCATTCGGCTGGCCGAGAAAATGGCCCATCAGTAATGAGAAAATGGGTTGTACATTTTTAAAACACATCAAACCGGCAATTAGTTTTAAATATCTTTTTTTTATTTCAAGATTTTAAATTACATAAATTTTTATGTGTGGAGAATTTGTTGGATTTTATATTGATATATATTTATTTTTAAAATCAGTTTGAATGTGAGTCGAAATTTCGGGATTAAAAACAGTTCGGACCGCACTGAAATATGCAAAATTTCGTATAATTTTTTAACCGTGGCCACAATATGGGCTGTAATGCTAACAAAAAGAATATGGGCTCCCAAAAAAACCTTAAGAATTAGCAAATGGGCTATAAATTATTAGAAATAATGACAGATGGGTTGTATGCTGTTTTCCACAGATTTGAGGCTTTCCTAAAAAAAGGTTGATGCACAAGCAGTGACTGTTGGATGTCCATCCAACGGCCGTCGTGCTTCTTCAATCTCTGCTCTTCCTGCTCCAGCCGCTCAAACAAATGCCGGCGGGACTGCCTGCTCCCTCCTCCCCGCGGCCGGCTGTGCTGCCGCGCAGGCCTCACCGCCCCACCGTAGTCCCATCGCTGGCCTAGCCATCCCTCTACTCACCCACACCTGCTGTTATTCTCCGGTGACGGCAGACGAACCAGTAAACCCTCGTACAGTCGTACTCCCCTCCGTGTGGGAAACAACTGTCGAGTCTTCCCTGCCTCCGTGGCATCCCCTTCCTAGGCCTCGCCGTCGTCCATCGCCGTGGTGCTCTCGGTGCGGCGTGGTCAATGTGGTCAACAACCGACTTCCATCGGAAGAGTACTGTGCATGGAGACGCTGACAGCTGGGTCCACTGCCGCAGCAAGGAAGTGCCTCCTTATTACGCGCAAAATAATTATTCCTCCACCTGACAGCGGGGACCCACCGGACGGGCCACCGTATTTCGCGAAAAAAACGTTTCCTCCCGACTGCTGGGACCCACCAGCTACATCTTCGCACGCAAGGAAGTGCGTCCGGGCAAAAAAAATGATTCGCCCCCCTGACTGCTGGGACCCGCTAGCTACATCTTCGCACGCAAGGAAGTGCGTCCGGGCAAAAAACGATTCGCCCCCCTGACTGCTAGGACCCACCAGCTACATCTTCGCAGGCAAGGAAGTGACTGACAGTCGGGACCCACTTGGTCGAAGCGTACGTAGCGTTGTCATTCTGGTCGCGAACGTGTACGTACATACTGGTCGATGTAGAGGCACGCACGTGTCGTAGTAGAGGCGTGCACGTAGCATGTACACGTACGTACAGCGGCGAGGGTACAAGAAAGAAAATATGGCCACGTACGTACATACGGGCAGGGTCTCGAACGCCTACTCGCGCATACGTACATGGCTGGGTCGGAACGGAGAGCGTCGTCGTCGTGTTCATGGGGAGCCGACCGGCTGGGTCGGAACGGAATGCGTGGTCGTGTTCATCGGGAGGGCTTGGACGGAACAGGCGACGGAAACGAGGCCTGGCATACTGCACAACGGAGGAAACGGACCTCCTACGTTCGGAACGGGGTCCTGTTGATCAGGAGGGGTGTGGCGTACCACAAAACAGAGGAAACGGACCTCCTACGGTCAAAACAGGGGTCCTGTTGATCGGGAGGGGTGTGGTGTTGTCACAACCTAGCTAGTCATGCATTAGAGTGTTGCATCATGTTTACTCTTTCATCAGAAACTTGAAATGGGGATGACAGAACCCCCAGTCCCCTCTGAAACCAACTAGGGTTACTAAAATAATTTTTCAATGAACCTGAAATGCCCTTCTAAAATGCCCATCATTTTTGTCTTGGTTCAGAACCTCTGCCAAAAATGGTGCACATTTTCCTAGGCCATCCTAGGGTTTTTGAATTAAATCATAAATATTTGAATTTGGGCATTTAAAATAATATAAAATATTTAAATGCTCAAATATCTCCAAACTAAAATGTTTCATGTTGGAAATAATCCAACTATGGGCCAGGAATAGTTTGGTGATTTTTGAACTTGCCTAGGTATTTTATTTAATTCAACAAAGTTGCAGATATATTAAATAAAATAGAAACAGAAATAAAAAAAGGGGAAAACTTACCTGGGCTCCTCCACTGTGCGGCCCAGCCAGCTGGCCGGCCCAGCCAGCAGCCGGCCCAGCCCACCACTGCAGCTCTCCGTCGTCTTCCTCCCCTCGCCCCGAAGCTGCTGCGTGCTCGCGCGCGCACGGCCGCGCGGCCACCTCCTGCTTGCCGACGAGCTCCTGGCCGCGTGGACGACTCCCGCAGGCCGTCCCGATCCCCCCCTGCTCTCTCTCACTCTCTCCCGGCTCTTCCTTCCTCTCTCTCGCTCTCTCTCTCACACGGCCGAACACCACCGTCGCCGCCGTTCGCCATAGCAGCCATCTCCGGCCACCCCTCGCTCCCCCGACTAGCTCAGGAGCTCCGCCTCGACTCCCTCTTCCTCCCCACCGCTCCACAGCTCCCCGGAAGCCCTGCATCGCCGCCACGTCGCCGTTCCCCTCTTCGGGCTCCGATCATCGTCGCCGTCGAATTCGTCGTCTCCAGCGCGTCCCCGAGCCCGCTAACCACCTCTGCAGCCCCGCGGTGAGCCCCCGGATCGTTTCCCCCTTTTCCCCTGGTCTTTTTCGACCTCTAGGCCCTAGCCCCACCTTGGCCGAGAGCTCCACGCCGCCGGCGATGTCGCCGTCGTGGCCACGGTCACCGTAGCACCCAACCGAGCACACCATCGTGCTCCACACCTCACTAGGAGCACGTAGCGCGCACTAACGCCTCCCCAAGCCCCCTGCAACGTCGATTCCGACCGCACCCGAACTCCGGCAGCCGCAGCCGAGCTCGCCGCCGTCAACTCCGGCCACCCCGAGCCCAACCACCACCACCAATAGTCGCGGCTCAACCTCAGCAACACGTAGATGCCTTCCGCCGTCCATTTGGTTGCCGGAATGGCAAAAAGCACTTTCGCCGCCGTCTCGGGCCTCGCCGGCGTCATGTCGCCGGTGGGGTTTGACCTGTCCGACCTGAGGTTTGACCCCCAGGGTCACTGACGCGTGGGCCCTGTCGGTCAGATGGTTAGATTAGCGCTAACCACTGTTAGTTAACCCCTGACACTGACCAGTGGGCCCCAGCGCCACTAATTAGTAATTAGAATTAATTTAACGCTGTTTAACCCCCTGTCACTGACGTGTGGGCCCCACACGTCAGGTTTGACTCCAGCCAGCCGCAGTTGACCACTGACGTCATGCTGACGTCATGCTGGCGCAATAATTATAATTTCTGGATTTAATTTAAATCAGGAAATTCCAGAATATTATTTAAACTTCAAAAATTCATAACTTTTATTCTGTAACTCCAAATTGGACAAATTATATATGAAAAATGATCAGAAAAATCCAATCTATCCATCTGTACTATTTTCATGCATGATCAGACAAGTTAAATTGATGCTTTAAGCAGAACAAGGAAAAGCACTTTAAAAGGCCATATTTGAATTTGAAATTTGAATCCTTGATTCAAATTTGTTCAAACCCTTCTGGTTTTAGTTGCATTAGCCCAATACACTCATATTGCCATGTTTCATGCATGCATCATATTGTTGCACATTGTTTGGTGATGTTTGTGTATCGGTGCTCTCTGCGGCAGGTTCTATCCCCGAGGAGTACCGTGATTACCCTAACGAAGAACCGTATCAGTGCATCGAACCATCAGGCAAGCAACCAACCATTTGATCATATCGATACAATCCCATGTTCTCGCTCCTGCTCTCTTTTACTGCATTAAGACAACGCGATTCAAACTGCTGTGTGCTACGGTAGTTGAACCCATTTCCTCTGCATGACCTGTCATTGCCACAGTAACTAGATGAAACCCACTAGCATGTGTAGGAGTTGCTTGAGCCATATGTATGTGTTGTTCCTACCTTGCTATGCCTGCTATGCTTAGAGTCGTGTCAGGTCTGGTTCATCTGGGTGATGGGCTGGAGTGAAATGATTATGTCGGTAATGGGAGTGGTGTGGTGAACACGATTTGGCAAAGGTATCGATGAAAGGCCATGTAGGAGTACATGGTGGGTTGTTTCATTGAAGCCGACCTTAAGCACTGAGATCTGTATGTGTGATTTAAGAATCAGCTACTACCATGCATTGGGCCCGAAACCAATGGACCCTCTCGGCTTCTTATTCACCCTAGTTCTCCGTCCAGGAGTTGCAAGTAGTTTCTGGTGTTTGTAGCCTACTGGAGGCCGTGGACAGCGCTGACCGTAGGGGTGGGCTGTGATGCGGTAGGTACGTGGCCGGGTGTACCGAATACCCGTTAGGTATCTCGGGAACCCTGTTCACATCGTTCGGGGCCGTATGGGAAACCTCGGCCGGACTCCCTGCGGATGGAACCTGGATAGGCGATAAACCTGGACTGGAGGCTTAGGTGATTATGTAGGTCGTGGCCGACACCCACGTTGGGCTTCCGCTTGAAGGTTGCCGAGTACATGTCGTGTAAACGACGGTAAGTGGTGAGAGCGTGTATGAAGAAGTACACCCCTGCAGGGTTAACATGATCTATTCGAATAGCCGCGTCCGCGGTAAAGGACTACTTGGTTGCCTATACAGTTCATAGACAAGTAAATGGAAACTGCTAAAAGCCTCAAGATAAGTGTGAGTGCCGAGGATGGCTTTTCCGTAGGAAGACGGAGGCGGATCCTCGGTAGTGTATTGAAGTGGTGAGTAGTGGACTCATGTGCGCAAAACCATTTCAAGTTGGAGTATCGTAGGATAGTCTAGCCAAGAGTCAAAGCTGGCTTGCTGCAATAACTCCACCAACCCTTCTTGATAATATGCATGTATGTAGGATCTGATGTAAGTCTTGCTGAGTACCTTTGTACTCATGTTGCTATAATTTACATTTTTTACAGAAGACGCTGCAACCCCTTCTGATGGGTTCTATGTAGACGTTGACATCAACGAGTAGGCTAAAGACCCAGGTGGTGACCCTGAGCTTGTGAAGGACCACGTAGTATAGCTAGGCTTTCCAAGCCTCTTTTATTTTACTAGTTGTCTGTACTCAGACAAGTTACTTCCGCTGCTGGTTTGTATGACTGTATGACTTGAATGCTGGGTCGTGTGACCCGTACCTTTGTGTATGATATGTATGGCTCCCTGAGCCTTAAATAAAGTACTGGTGTCGTAGAGTCATGTTGTGATGCTTCGTTGTATTTGCACATATCGAGCATATTGTGTGTATGATTGAAATGCTTGGTATGTGTGGGATCTGACTATCTAGTTGTTTATCTTTAGTAGCCTCTCTTACCGGGAAATGTCTCCTAGTGTTACCGCTGAGCCATGGTAGCTTGCTACTGCTCTGGAACACTTAGGCTGGCCGGCATGTGTCCTTCTTCGTTCCTGTGTCTGTCCCTTCGGGGAAATGTCACGCTTTGAGTACCGGAGTCCTGTTAGCCCGCTACAGCCCGGTTTACCGGAGTCCTGTTAGCCCAGTGCTACAGCCCGGACCCACTTGCTGATGACCGACACGTTCGAAGCTGGGTCATGGATGCCTGTCCTTGTAAGTCTGTGCCACTTTGGGTTTACGACTAGTCATGTCAGCCCGGGCTCTTTATCATATGGATGCTAGCGACACTATCATATACGTGAGCCAAAACGCGCAAACGGTCCCGGGAAAAGGTAAGACGACACCCGTGGGGATACCGTGCGTGAGGCCGCAAAGTGATATGAGGTGTTACCAGCTAGATCGATGTGACATCGAGTCGGGGTCCTGACAGCGTTGGCATCAGAGCCGGACTGCCTGTAGGTTCTCCAAGCCAAACTGGTCGATGTTGAGTCTAGAAATTCTTTAGTTATATGTAGGGGAATTGTTTGTGGGTTGGAACGTAAGGCTCTTTTTACTCCTTATACCTTATGACTTTCTGATCTGAGTCAGTCCATTCTTCCACCGGGGGTTAAGGAATTAGGATTTGTTCTCTCTATCAGGATCACGAGTTACTAATCAGTAGTACCTTATAAGTTTGATGGTTACCAGCCTAGTTCAGTTCTACTACCACATTATGTTGCCAGAATGGTTTCAGAACTTTGATATGATGATGATGAGTGTGTACGAAATCCTTTGTCAAATGTCTCAAATCCTTTTTGAGCATTTACAGCTGTCATGCTGCCGAAATTTTGCTAGAAATTCTAATGCCTTTGCATTATGATTGTGCTTTCAGATGGCCACTCGCGACCTCAATCAAGTGGTTCGCCTGACTCGATGCCTAGATGTACCCGGCCATACTGCTAAGTTGGTCAGGGTAATGACTGAGGCTGGATACCGCTGGTATCCCGAGTACACGGTCGAAGAGCAATTCCGAGATTTTAATCAAAGCCAGTATCTCTGCACTGTCAGGATATTTCCATCTTATCCTGGATCCACCGAGCCTCTTCACTGCTCCTATGGACTCGGGGTTACTATCGAGATGGCTGTGCAGGACGCCGCCTACTCTATGATGACCATTATGCGGGTCAGATCTGGGTTATTTCGGGACTCTGATTTCCGGTATATGCCAGGATCACTTCCAGGAGCACAAGGGTATCTCCAGGCTATCTATGCTGACCCCACTCAGGAGGATTCACGGACTCGCACCACTGCTGAGATGCTCGAGGATAAGGACCGTGAAAATCGGGCCTTAAGGCTAGAGCTCTTCAACACCCGTGCTGACCACTGGGCCACTTTGACTCGGTTCGCACCGGCGGTGCAAGCTGGATATTCAGATATGCGCGATCTCTATCCTGTGAGATCTGCTCTGCCAGACGTGATGGTTTGGCGTGATGTAGGAGGCATCACCCCACCTCGCGGTCCCCGCAGGCCACCGTTTGTTGGTCCAAGGCCTCATCCTAGCCCCTATGGTCCACAAGCTCCGCGAGACCGTCTGTTTCCAGATGATCATGTTGAGCTCCCAGGCGATGGAGGTGACTTCTACGAGGACTACTACGGATTGGTCTGAGTTAGTGGTAGTATCACTAGTTCGCACTAGCTGTGTCGTCTATCATCCCGCGTGACTCGTGGGATATGACCTAGTTTGTACTCCTTCCGGAGGTGTAGAAAAATAATGTATAGGAGCTGGGAATGCCTCCGATGAGATGTAATCCTCTTTTCACCGTAATAGTACTTTGTTTGGTCTTGTACTAAACCCTGTATGGTGTGTATGACGATGGAATAAAAGAAGCAGTTTCTGTATCTACCATGTCATACGGATGATCATCTTGCATTCCGAGTTATTTCTTACATTATGAATCCTATGTCGGAATTTTACCATCCTGACTAAATCATTGTCTTGTTTACCTAGGATGGTCAACACGCGCGCTAACCCTGCTTCTCAAGAGCAGGCCGAAGGCAGTGAAGCCAGGAATGAAAATCTGCCTCATCCTCCTTCACTAGCCGAGGTGATGATGGAAGCTGAGAGAAACAAGCGGGAGACAAACCGTTTGTTGGAGCGTATTGAACAGAATACAGCACACCATCAGAGGGCTAACGTGGTGTCACTCAGTGATTTTATCAAATTGCATCCACCCACGTTCCACCACTCCGTCGAGCCCCTCGACGCTGATGACTGGCTTCGCAGTATCTCTCACAAACTGCGTTCCGCGCTGGTAGCGGAGGCTGACAAGGTCACCTTTGCTGCATATCATCTTGAAGGCCCCGCCAGTCTATGGTGGGAGAATTATGGAGCTATGCGCCCAGCGGGCCATGTCACTACTTGGGCTGAATTCAGCGAGGCTTTCCGTGAACATCACATTCCGGAGGGTCTCATGGACCGTAAACGTGAAGAATTTTGCAGTTTCACCCAAGGCCGACTTTCTGTGGATGGCTATAGCAGGGAGTTTGGTAATCTCGCCCGATATGCAACTGAGGAAGTTTCTACTGACGCCAAGAAGCAAGCAAGGTTCCGTAAGGGCCTTAGTCCTGAGCTTCGCCGCGACCTCCGTCTGCATGAGTGCACATCTTTTTCGAAACTTGTCAACAAAGCCATCAGTGCTGAAACTGGTCAGACTGACTATGACGCAACACGCAAGCATGGCCGTGACACGGGTTCCTCATCCGGTGCTGGTCCTCAGAAGCGCCGCGTGTGGGTGCCCAACACCGCCCTGCCACCCAGGTTCACACCGAGGCCATCTTTCCAGGCGCCTCGCCCCGTTCAACAGTCTGCTCCAGCCAAGCCCTATGGGGGTCCAACCAATAATGTTCCTCCACGTACCAGTTCCGTGACTTGTTTCAAGTGTGGGGAATCTGGTCACTATATGCGTGAGTGTCCCCAGACCAACCCCAATCAATCTGCTAAAGCTGTTGGCCGTGGCAAGCCGACAGGGAAAGTGTTTCATGCCAAGCCGGTCACCGCTTCACGTGGCCATGTCAACTGTGTCTCTGCCGAAGAAGCTCAAGAGGATCCCAACGTCGTTCTCGGTACGCTTCTTGTTAATTGCCACCCGGCATCTGTCCTTTTCGATACAGGAGCCTCTCATTCCTTTATATCTGAAAATTATGCTCGTTTGCATAACGTTGCATTTTGTGACTTGCCATCCACTATGGAAATCTCTACCCCTGGGTCTAGATGGCAGACCTCTAGGGTAAGTTATGGAAATGAAATCCAAGTCGACAGACTTGTTTTCCTTGCGTCTTTGATAGCCCTTAAATCATCAGATATTAATATCATTCTGGGTATGGACTGGATGTCGGCTCATCATGCCCAAATCGATTGCTTCTCTAGGACTGTTCAACTCACCCATCCTTCGGGAGAAATAGTCCATGTCTTGACCCGAATAGCCAAGCGACAATTATATTCTCTTAACGCCAGCCCTTTGCCAGACCTTGAGGACGTTCCGGTAGTCCGTGACTTCCCGGATGTCTTTCCAGAGGAATTGCCAGGTGTTCCACCTGACAGGGATGTTGAGTTTGTAATAGACCTCATTCCAGGAACCGTTCCGATTGCTAGAAGACCTTATAAGATGGCACCCCTAGAACTAGCCGAGCTTAAGAAACAACTCGATGAGTCCTTGAAAAAGGGTTTCATCCGACCTAGCTCATCTCCGTGGGCTTGCCCCGTCCTATTCGTCAAGAAGAAGGATGGTACGGACCGGATGGTTGTAGATTACCGACCTGTTAATTTGGTCACAATCAAGAACAAATATCCGCTTCCCAGGATCAACGACCTGTACGATCAGCTCGCTGGATCCTCAGTCTTCTCCAAGATGGATTTGAGGTTGGGCTACCATCAAATCAAAATCAGAAACAGGGACATTCCTAAAACGGCCTTTGTTACTCGTTATGGCCAATACGAGTACACCGTCATGTCCTTCGGATTAACCAACGCTCCAGCCACCTTTTCTCGGTTAATGAACTCAATCTTCATGGAGTATTTGGATAAATTCGTCGTGGTTTACCTCGATGATATACTCATCTACTCCAAGAACGAGGAAGAACATGCCGAACATCTAAGGCTAGTGTTGCAGAAACTTCGAGAGCATCGCCTTTATGCCAAATTTTCTAAATGTGAATTCTGGTTGTCAGAAGTGACCTATCTGGGTCATGTAATATCTGGTAAAGGTATTGCTGTTAACCCTGAGCGAGTTCAAGCCGTCCTTAACTGGACTCCACCTGAATCGGTCAAGCAAGTTCGGAGTTTTCTGGGCTTAGCGAGCTATTGTCGTCGCTTTGTCGAGAACTTCTCCAAAGTTGCCAAACCTCTAACCGAACTCCTCAAGAAAGATAAGAAGTTCGAATGGACTCCACAATGTGAGCACAGCTTTCAGGAACTAAAAAGACGCCTGACTTCTGCTCCCGTACTGGTACCGCCAGACTTCTCCAAGGACTTTGTTATCTACTGCGACGCTTCGCGACAAGGACTAGGTTGCATTCTCATGCAAGATCGACACGTAATTGCCTACGCTTCACGGCAATTGCACCCACATGAGGAGAATTATCCTACTCATGATCTAGAGCTTGCAGCCGTAGTCTATGCACTTAAGACCTGGCGACATTACCTCCTCGGTAATCGTTGCGAAATATTCACTGATCACCAAAGTCTGAAGTATATTTTCACCCAACCGGATTTGAATCTCAGGCAGAGACGTTGGGTTGAATTGATCACCGACTTCGACTTAGGAATAACCTACACCCCAGGGAAAGCCAACGTCATGGCTGATGCGCTAAGTCGTAAATCTTATTGTAACAACCTGATGTTACAACAAAGTCAACCGCTTCTCCATGAGGAATTTCGGAAGCTTAACCTTCATATTGTTCCTCAAGGTTTTCTCTCCACCATGGTGGCAAAACCTACCCTTACGGATCAAATTATCAAAGCACAGAAGGTAGTTCCGGGAATCTCCCGCATCAAGAGGAACATTCAGAAAGGAATTGCGAATTGTTTCTCCATTAATGATCAAGGAGTCGTATACTTCGGGAATCGATTAGTAGTTCCCAAAGTGCGCAACCTAAGGCGATTAATCCTTAAGGAAGCTCATGAATCTCCTCTCACTATTCATCCCGGTAGTACTAAGATGTATCAGGACCTACGCCAGAGGTTCTGGTGGACTAGGATGAAGAGAGAAATTGCTCAGTATATTGCTAACTGCGACGTCTGTCGTCGTGTAAAAGCAGAGCACCAACAGCCTGCTGGCACCCTTCAACCCTTAGCTATTCCTGAATGGAAATGGGATAAAATTGGTATGGATTTCATTACCGGTTTTCCCAGGACCAAGAGAGGGAATAATGCTATTTTCGTCGTGGTCGATCGTCTTTCCAAAGTAGCCCATTTCCTACCTGTTCGAGAGAGTATAACCGCTAGTCAGCTGGCAGATTTATACATCTCCCGAATAGTGTCCCTTCATGGTGTCCCTTTGGAAATTAACTCGGATCGAGGAAGTCTTTTCACCTCTCGATTTTGGGAAAGTTTCCAAAATGCTATGGGAACCCGTCTTTCCTTTAGCACCGCTTTCCACCCTCAGTCGAGTGGTCAAGTGGAACGCGTCAACCAAATTCTAGAAGACATGCTTCGAGCCTCTGTTATCTCATTCGGAATGGACTGGGAGAAGTGCCTTCCGTTTGCCGAATTCGCTTACAACAACAGCTATCAATCTAGCTTGGGTAAAGCGCCTTTTGAAGTTCTCTATGGACGACGATGTCGAACACCCCTTAACTGGTCAGAGACCGGGGAAAGACAATTCTTTGGCCCGGATATGATTCAGGAAGCAGAAGAACAAGTTCGTATCGTTCGTGAAAAGTTGAAAACAGCCCAATCCCGTCAAAAGAGTCAATATGACCGAAAACATAAGGCTATGACTTTCGAGGTTGACGAGAAGGCTTATCTTCGGGTCACCCCTTTGAAGGGAACCCATCGTTTCGGTATCAAAGGCAAATTGGCTCCTCGTTACATTGGACCTTTTCGCATTCTTGCCAAACGAGGAGAAGTTGCCTACCAGTTGGAACTACCTCCGCACCTCTCCAGAGTTCACGATGTCTTCCACGTTTCTCAACTCAGGCGTTGCTTCTCGGATCCTATCCGTGAAGTGGACCACGAAACGCTTGATCTCCAAGATAATCTTACATATCGAGAGTACCCCGTTCGTATCCTCGATCAGGCCGAACGTACCACCCGACGTCATAATATCAAGTTTCTCAAGGTTCAATGGTCGCACCATTCTGAGGATGAAGCAACTTGGGAAAGGGAGGATCGTCTTCGACTCGAGTACCCCGCCTTCTTCCCGGAGGAACCCAAATCTCGGGACGAGATTCCTTTGAGTGGGGGTGAGTTGTCACAACCTAGCTAGTCATGCATTAGAGTGTTGCATCATGTTTACTCTTTCATCAGAAACTTGAAATGGGGATGACAGAACCCCCAGTCCCCTCTGAAACCAACTAGGGTTACTAAAATAATTTTTCAATGAACCTGAAATGCCCTTCTAAAATGCCCATCATTTTTGTCTTGGTTCAGAACCTCTGCCAAAAATGGTGCACATTTTCCTAGGCCATCCTAGGGTTTTTGAATTAAATCATAAATATTTGAATTTGGGCATTTAAAATAATATAAAATATTTAAATGCTCAAATATCTCCAAACTAAAATGTTTCATGTTGGAAATAATCCAACTATGGGCCAGGAATAGTTTGGTGATTTTTGAACTTGCCTAGGTATTTTATTTAATTCAACAAAGTTGCAGATATATTAAATAAAACAGAAACAGAATAAAAAAGGGGAAAACTTACCTGGGCTCCTCCACTGTGCGGCCCAGCCAGCTGGCCGGCCCAGCCAGCAGCCGGCCCAGCCCACCACTGCAGCTCTCCGTCGTCTTCCTCCCCTCGCCCCGAAGCTGCTGCGTGCTCGCGCGCGCACGGCCGCGCGGCCACCTCCTGCTTGCCGACGCGCTCCTGGCCGCGTGGACGACTCCCGCAGGCCGTCCCGATCCCCCCCTGCTCTCTCTCACTCTCCCCCGGCTCTCCCCTCCTCTCCCTCGCTCTCTCTCTCACACGGCCGAACACCACCGTCGCCGCCGTTCGCCATAGCAGCCATCTCCGGCCACCCCTCGCTTCCCCGACTAGCTCAGGAGCTCCGCCTCGACTCCCTCTTCCTCCCCACCGCTCCACAGCTCCCCGGAAGCCCTGCATCGCCGCCACGTCGCCGTTCCCCTCTTCGGGCTCCGATCATCGTCGCCGTCGAATTCGTCGTCTCCAGCGCGTCCCCGAGCCCGCTAACCACCTCTGCAGCCCCGCGGTGAGCCCCCGGATCGTTTCCCCCTTCTCCCCTGGTCTCTTTCGACCTCTAGGCCCTAGCCCCACCTTGGCCGAGAGCTCCACGCCGCCGGCGATGTCGCCGTCGTGGCCACGATCACCGTAGCACCCAACCGAGCACACCATCGTGCTCCACACCTCACTAGGAGCACGTAGCGCGCACTAACGCCTCCCCAAGCCCCCTGCAACGTCGATTCCGACCGCACCCGAACTCCGGCAGCCGCAGCCGAGCTCGCCGCCGTCAACTCCGGCCACCCCGAGCCCAACCACCACCACCAATAGTCGCGGCTCAACCTCAGCAACACGTAGATGCCTTCCGCCGTCCATTTGGTTGCCGGAATGGCAAAAAGCACTTTCGCCGCCGTCTCGGGCCTCGCCGGCGTCATGTCGCCGGTGGGGTTTGACCTGTCCGACCTGAGGTTTGACCCCCAGGGTCACTGACGCGTGGGCCCTGTCGGTCAGATGGTTAGATTAGCGCTAACCACTGTTAGTTAACCCCTGACACTGACCAGTGGGCCCCAGCGCCACTAATTAGTAATTAGAATTAATTTAACGCTGTTTAACCCCCTGTCACTGACGTGTGGGCCCCACACGTCAGGTTTGACTCCAGCCAGCCGCAGTTGACCACTGACGTCATGCTGACGTCATGCTGGCGCAATAATTATAATTTCTGGATTTAATTTAAATCAGGAAATTCCAGAATATTATTTAAACTTCAAAAATTCATAACTTTTATTCTGTAACTCCAAATTGGACAAATTATATATGAAAAATGATCAGAAAAATCCAATCTATCCATCTGTACTATTTTCATGCATGATCAGACAAGTTAAATTGATGTTTTAAGCAGAACAAGGAAAAGCACTTTAAAAGGCCATATTTGAATTTGAAATTTGAATCCTTGATTCAAATTTGTTCAAACCCTTCTGGTTTTAGTTGCATTAGCCCAATACACTCATATTGCCATGTTTCATGCATGCATCATATTGTTGCACATTGTTTGGTGATGTTTGTGTATCGGTGCTCTCTGCGGCAGGTTCTGTCCCCGAGGAGTACCGTGATTACCCTAACGAAGAACCGTATCAGTGCATCGAACCATCAGGCAAGCAACCAACCATTTGATCATATCGATACAATCCCATGTTCCCGCTCCTGCTCTCTTTTACTGCATTAAGACAACGCGATTCAAACTGCTGTGTGCTACGGTAGTTGAACCCATTTCCTCTGCATGACCTGTCATTGCCACAGTAACTAGATGAAACCCACTAGCATGTGTAGGAGTTGCTTGAGCCATATGTATGTGTTGTTCCTACCTTGCTATGCCTGCTATGCTTAGAGTCGTGTCAGGTCTGGTTCATCTGGGTGATGGGCTGGAGTGAAATGATTATGTCGGTAATGGGAGTGGTGTGGTGAACACGATTTGGCAAAGGTATCGATGAAAGGCCATGTAGGAGTACATGGTGGGTTGTTTCATTGAAGCCGACCTTAAGCACTGAGATCTGTATGTGTGATTTAAGAATCAGCTACTACCATGCATTGGGCCCGAAACCAATGGACCCTCTCGGCTTCTTATTCACCCTAGTTCTCCGTCCAGGAGTTGCAAGTAGTTTCTGGTGTTTGTAGCCTACTGGAGGCCGTGGACAGCGCTGACCGTAGGGGTGGGCTGTGATGCGGTAGGTACGTGGCCGGGTGTACCGAATACCCGTTAGGTATCTCGGGAACCCTGTTCACATCGTTCGGGGCCGTATGGGAAACCTCGGCCGGACTCCCTGCGGATGGAACCTGGATAGGCGATAAACCTGGACTGGAGGCTTAGGTGATTAGGTAGGTCGTGGCCGACACCCACGTTGGGATTCCGCTTGAAGGTTGCCGAGTACATGTCGTGTAAACGATGGTAAGTGGTGAGAGCGTGTATGAAGAAGTACCCCCTGCAGGGTTAACATGATCTATTCGAATAGCCGCGTCCGCGGTAAAGGACTACTTGGTTGCCTATACAGTTCATAGACAAGTAAATGGAAACTGTTAAAAGCCTCAATATAAGTGTGAGTGCCGAGGATGGCTCTTCCGTGGGAAGACGGAGGTGGATCCTCGGTAGTGTATTGAATTGGTGAGTAGTGGACTCGTGTGCGCAAAATCATTTCAGTTGGAGTATCGTAGGATAGCCTAGCCAAGAGTCAAAGCTGGCTTGCTGCAATAACTCCACCAACCCTTCTTGATACTATGCATGTATGTAGGATCTGATGTAAGTCTTGCTGAGTACCTTTGTACTCATGTTGCTATAATCTACATTTTTACAGAAGACGCTGCAACCCCTTCTGATGGGTTCTATGTAGACGTTGACATCAACGAGTAGGCTAAGGACCCAGGTGGTGACCCTGAGCTTGTGAAGGACCACGTAGTATAGCTAGGCTTTCCAAGCCTCTTTTATTTTACTAGTTGTCTGTACCCAGACAAGTTATTTCCGCTGCTGGTTTGTATGACTGTATGACTTGTATGTGGGGTCGTGAGACCCGTACCTTTGTGTATGTTATGTATGGCTCACTGAGCCTTAAATAAAGTACTTGTGTCATAGAGTCATGTTGTGATGCTTCGTTGTATTTGCACATATCGAGCATATTGTGTGTATGATTGAAATGCTTGGTATGTGTGGGATCTGACTATCTAGTTGTTTATCTTTAGTAGCCTCTCTTACCGGGAAATGTCTCCTAGTGTTACCGCTGAGCCATGGTAGCTTGCTACTGCTCTGGAACACTTAGGCTGGCCGGCATGTGTCCTTCTTCGTTCCTGTGTCTGTCCCTTCGGGGAAATGTCACGCTTTGAGTACCGGAGTCCTGTTAGCCCGCTACAGCCCGGTTTACCGGAGTCCTGTTAGCCCAGTGCTACAGCCCGGACCCACTTGCTAATGACCGACACGTTCGAAGCTGGGTCATGGATGCCTGTCCTTGTAAGTCTGTGCCACTTTGGGTTTACGACTAGTCATGTCAGCCCGGGCTCTTTATCATATGGATGCTAGCGACACTATCATATACGTGAGCCAAAAGGCGCAAACGGTCCCGGGAAAAGGTAAGACGACACCCGTGGGGATACCGTGCGTGAGGCCGCAAAGTGATATGAGGTGTTACCAGCTAGATCGATGTGACATCGAGTCGGGGTCCTGACAGGTGTACCGCAAAACGGATGAAACGGACTTTCTACGGTCGAAACGGGGGTCCTGTTGATCGGGAGGGGTGTGGCGCACCGCAAAACGGACGAAATGGACCTCCTACGGTCGAAACGGGGGTCCTGTTGATCGGGAGGGGTGTGGCGTACCACAAAACGGATGAAATGGACCTCCTACGGTCGAAATGGGGGTCCTGTTCATCGGGAGGGGTGTGGCGTACCGCAAAACGGGACTCCACGGGGTACTGTTCATCTCCACCGTCGACCTCCTCCAGCCTCCACAGGCTACCGTCGACCTCCTCCAGCCTCCACAGGCTCCTGTTCATCCAGTCTCCACCGCGCACTACTCCACCGGCTCCTATTCAACCACCCCTCCACGGGCACCCCTCCACCGTCTACTGTTCATCCAGCCCTCCACACCACGGGGTCCTGTTCAACCACCCCTCCACGGCCAACCCTCCACTGTCTACTGTTCATCCAGCCCTCCACACCACGGGGTCCTGTTCATCCAGAGGCAACGCCACTGCTCACTGTTCATCCAAACCCCCCCGCAACGCTCACTGTTCATCCAATCGATCGGCTTCAGTTAGCAGCAGTAGCGAAGGAATCGCTCGATCGGGTTCAGTTAACAGCCATCAATCGATCGCTCGGGTTCAGTAACGCGTAGCCTGCAGTGCAATCGCTCGGGTTCAGTTAGAGCCCAACGCCTCGCTCAGGTTCAGTTAGAGCCAACGCCTCGCACACACGCGCGTACGTGTACGAGAGAAACGCGCATCGCTCGGCCCCCGACCTCCCACCGTAACCGGCAACTCCCCGAAATTTTCCTCCCCCTCACTTCTACCACGATTTTTTCCGTCATGGACGGCCCAAAGAATGTCATGCAGCTGCGTCTCCGGCCCGCCCAGGACGAAAAGCCCATTTTCTGTCATGATTTTTTGTCATAGAAGTAGGAGCCCACCGCATCTATGATGATACCGGGTTTTGTCACAATTATCGTCATAGAAGTGTCATATGTATGACAGGAAAAAAATTCGTTCGGCCCAAAATGTCACGGATGTGTCTTTTTTTTGTAGTGCTACCTCTTCCACTACAAGAGCGCACCAACCTCGACGCGAGTGCACAAGCAAGCTACATCAAGAAGATGCTTGAGGATACAAGACACACCATCGAGCGCCAAATACAACAACTAGCGACCAAGCTCAACGTCAACAAGCAACCCATGATCTTCAAGATTGACGACCTCGTGTGGCTACACCTTCGCAAGGACCGCTTCCCCAGTGAACGCAAGTCCAAACTTCTACCTCGAGCCGATGGACCCTTCAAGGTGCTAGCACGCTACAACAACAACGCCTACAAGATCGACCTCCCAAGAGACAAGTACAACGTGAGCGACATCTTCAACGTCAAGGACCTCTCGCCATACCATGGTGATGAAACTTTCGATCCGAGGTCGGATCTTTCCCAAGGGGGGGAGATGATGCGAAGCATCCCTCGCTCATCCCCATGGACGTACCTGCATCTCCCTCGACACCACTTGGACCCATGACAAGAGCTCGAGCAAAGGCTATCGAAGATAAGGTGAACTCGCTCCTCTCCGAACTCCCTCTCCCTACTCACGAGACATGGCTACTACCTCATACGGAGACTCTATGTGTGATCAGGTGCTTGGACGAGAGCCACGGGACAGCTACATTCAATGGTCAAGGAGGCGAGGACACCAAGCGTGAAGGTCAAGAAGAAGAGATTCCTTGGAAGCTACAGGCTCCGGACGACCAGCCTGGCCGAACGTCCGACCCCTGGAGGTCGCTACAGCCAAGAGAAGAGTGGCAGGCCAGAGCTACAGGCTCCGGACGACCGGACCAGCCCGGACGTCCGACCACCCCCAGGCCCCAGACGACCGAGCCAGCCCGGACGTCCAGTCCTTCCCCAACAACACCAAAATCACGGAAATCTAAGGAAGTCCGGACGTCCGTGCCAGCGTTCACAAAATGGAATCTACGGACATCCGAAGACCCACGGATGTCCGGGACCCCGCGAGCCTCCGGACGACCGGCGCCTCACGGACGTCCGGACCCTGGCTGCGTCCAGCTGCGGGCTGACGCCCATGTACCCCTTCACTTCGCCCCTCATTTGCACTATGACTATAAATAGACCTCTCCCACCTCCTATCTAGGGTTAGCGTTGATTTAGCTCATTTGTGAGATAGAGCCTCGCTCATCCATCCGGATCTACCCTCGTGAGGGACCGACACCTCTTCGGAGAAGATCCACCTGGATTCAAGACCTCCATCTGGAGAAGACCATCATCAAGACCTCATCAGGGAGAAGAATCGGTTACCCTTTGTATCGTCCTTTGTTGGACTTGGATCTTGTATCTCCACTTGTGTTTCGATGATCTAGCGCATGTGTGATCATATTCTCGTTCGTTGAGTGTTTTCCTCTTGTGTTTCCCCATGATTTCTCTTGTTTCCCTCCTCGTGTTCTTTGTGTTCCTCGTAGGGATCCTCTCCAAACGTGAAATATCGGCCCCTAGGGTTCCGCCCTACATCAATGGGGATGAGGGCATCAGGGACGTACTCCATCCAGAGATTAGGAAGAGAGAATCTAGCTAACTTAGCTAGTTCATGAGCTACTTGATTACTCTTCCTATTACAGTGGTCAGAGATGACATGCGTAAAATCGAGCTTGACCTTAAAATATAGAAGGTTATCTATGTTTTTTTTTATTTTTTTAACACAATACAGACGCGAGCGTTCATATACACGCGCATACACTCACCCCTATGAACGTGCACACGCACACCCTACCTCTATGAGCGTTCATATACACGCGCATACACTCCCTCTAACCATCCAACCACACGTTGGTTCGCATCTATGTTTTATTTTTGTCAATTAAGCATTGCACGTGTGATCAGGGCCGAAATTGGGCATGGGGAAACTAGGGATGTAGCCCCAGGCGTGGCCCAACTAGCATCTATATATATAGTAGAAAAAAAATCAAAAAATGGGATACATAGAAGCCCAGCCCATTAGGCATTAGCCCAACTCAATCAATCGATACATCACAACAGAGAACAAATCGCAAGTACACCGTTGACGCTTCGATCTCTAATTTGTAGCCTGATCGTTCGTCAATTAAGAAAGAGAAAAAAAAGCATCCCTCGCCTGATCGCAACGACAGAGAAACCCTCGTGTCGCTAGAACGGAGAGCCCAAGGCCCCAAGCGCTGCGCCGCCGCCCTCGTCAACCCGTGATTGGCAATTCCCCGCCGCGCCGGTCGCCGGGTCTGGCATCCTCACAACCCGGCCGCCTCTTGTTCTTCTCCATTTGATTCCCAATTGCAGACTTGCAGTGCACACACTAAGGCCAACGCACACTGGCCGCACATGTATCACCGTATCAGCCAAACTAAATGAGTTATATTTGCTTAGTCAATTTTATTTCATTTGTTGTCAGCAAATTAGAAATACAAGAGGACCCGTACAATTGAATCTTTCTTTCAGTCAACATCCAATCAGCCTTCATCCAACAACACGAACACTGATGGATCACCTACAGAATCAGTACCAATGGGAGCTACTAGCGCAAAAGAAAGTGAACCATGTGTGGAGCTTAATCCAGATGACATTAATTCTGATCCCGGCCTCCGAAAACCAATTGAAGAGTTGCATCCGGATGTTAGGGATGCTGCTGGAAGAGAGTATTTGGCCATGGGAGCATGTCGACCGACAGGCCATGTTTATGAACAGGAAAGAATTGGGAAGCAAATGAGAGGCTTTCGTGAAGAGTGGTACAATGCATGATTGGTTGGAATATAGTGTTGCCAAAAAGACCGCCTTCTGTTTTCATTGTTTTCTCTTTAAGCAACCAAGAGCTGAAAACTATGGAACGGAAGCATACACAAAGAAAGGTTTTAGTAACTGGAAAAATGCTATTGCATATTTTGATACTCATGTTGGTAATGTTAACAGAGCTCATAATAGAGCAAGAAGACAGTGTCAAGCTTTTCAAAACCCGAGGCAAAATGTGGAACAAGTATGGGCCGGTTCAGACAAGAAGGAGGAGGAAGAGTACTTGGGTCATCTCACTATCATGTTAGGTGTGGTGAAATTTCTTTTATTGCAAGCTCTTGCTTTTCGTTGACATGACGAGTCTGCTAACTCAAACAATAAGGGGAATTTCTTAGAGATGGTGCAGTGGTATAAAAAAGGATCCGAATGCCGCTAAGTTGTTAGATTGTGCTCCTGGAAATAATTTGTTGACATCTGCACAAATACAGAAGCATTTGTGCAAAGCTTGTGGAGAAGAGACGACTCAAGCAATTGTGAAGGATATTGGGGATAAAAATTTCGTTGTCCTTGTTGATGAGGCTTGAGATGCATCTCTCAAGGAGCAAATGGCTGTGGCCTTGAGGTTTGTATGTGATGAATTGATTTTTATTGCTTTTTCATTATGAAGTATGCTTTTTTTTTCTTATCTCATCTAGGTATTTGAATAGTCAAGGGGAAGTGATTGAGAGGTTTCTTGCAATTAAACATGTTGCTAACACAACATCGTCTTCATTGAAGGCAGCCTTGGATGTTTCTTAAACACGGCCTATCTATCCATAGAATGCGAGGCCAAGGATACGATGGAGCATCGAACATGAGAGGCGAATTTCATGGGCTGCAAAGAAGGGTACTGGATGAGATTCCTTATGCTTTTTATATACATTGCTTTGCACATCAGTTGCAGTTAGTGGTTGTTGCCGTTGCCAAGTGTTGTCCTTCTATCATGGATTTCTTTAGTTACACTTCAATGATTGCCAACAGTGTTAATGGTTCTTGTAAGAGACACGACCAGTTAGCCCAAGCGCAACATGATGATCTTGTGCAGAAATTAGAGACAGGCGAAATTTTTACAGGTAGAGGGAGGAACCAACAAACTAACCTTACAAGACCTGGTGATACTAGGTGGGGCTCACATCATAAAACCTTGTGTCGTCTTCATCCCATGTGGTATGCAGTGCTAGAGGTATTGGAGAATATGTCCGATGATGCCACTAACACATCACAAAAGACCAAGGTTTGATACGTCATATGGAGAGCTTTGAGTTTGTGATTATACTGCATCTTATGATGAAATTGTTGGGAAAAACTAATGATCTATGACAATGCTTGCAAAAGAAGAACCAGAATATTGTTTGTGCTATGGGCTTGATTCAGACTACATTGCAGGAACTTAATGAGATGAGGCATCAGGGGTGGGATGAGCTATTTGAAGAGGTAAATGCCTTTTGTCTCAAACATAACATCATTATTCCAAACATGATGGAAACATTAGCTATTGGAGGTCGTTTGAGAGGTCGTGGCGGCCAGATGGTAGCTCACTTACATTATTTCCATCATGAAATATTTAATGTGGTGCTTGACCAGATTATTGTTGAGTTCAACAATCGCTTTGCCGAGAAATCTACCCAACTACTAAGATGCATTGCTTGTCTTGAGCCAATAAATTCTTTTGCCAACTTTGATATAAATAAGCTAGTGGAACTTGCTCAGATTTATGGCGCGGATTCTCAGAATATGAGTGGAGAGTTCTTAGGGACCAACTTGAAACATTTGTTACTGAAGCTAGAGCTGGTACTGAATTTTTAAGTTGCATTGATCTTGGCCAGCTTGCTATAAAGATGGTTCAAACAGAAAGGCCCACACATTTTCCGTTGGTATATCGTCTCATTGAATTGGCCTTGATTCTCCCTGTTGCAAAGGCAACCGTAGAAAGAGCTTTCTCAGCTATGAGCATTGTCAAAACTGATCTGCGAAACAAGATGAATGATGAATGGATGAATCACCGTTTGGTGTGTTATATTGAGCGTGATGTATTTGTAAGCATTGATGATATTAAGATTATACAGTGCTATCAAAAAATGAGGAAACGGAAGGGGCTACTACCTCATGGACTTCGTGTTAATGGTATAATATGTTCTTTTTTTGCAAAATTTCATATGAACAATTGCTTTAGTCTATGTCCAGAGTCTTGATTTGAAATACTTGATTTTATGTTTGCAGATTTAGGTCCTTCTACTATTGCTGGTGAAGAAACAATGGCCTTGAATTAAGCAAGTCTTCACTAATTTGGTACCAAACCATGTTTGTGATGATGCACTTTGTTAAACTATTTGTTTTATGGAATTTCCTCTTGTGATAATAATGAACTTATATTTTGTTTTGAATGTGATTTTTTGGCATCCCTATACTTTGTTTTATGGAATTTCCTCTGGTGCGTAGTATACTAGTATTTGACTTTATATTTAGTCAGTTAGTTTTTTTAGATTTAGTCAGTTAGTTTTAGCCCTAGGCTTTGCGAAATCCTGGTTCCGCCTCTGTGTGTGATGAAATCAGTAGGTGGCATGTTCTTGATTCAGCCCCTCCAACATAGGAGCAAAACTAGAATCACAAGGGAAAATACCAGAGCATTCCAGTCGAAGAGCACCAAATGGTCGAGTGATTGAAGTGACGACTCAGAGTTAAGAGTATTCTAGTGCTTATAGAGCTTCTAGTGTCCAAAAGACTCTATGATTCAAAGGATTTTCAGAAACAATTTGAAGGATTCCAATCTCCTCAAATCACATGTGAAGAATCTTTTGTGTTTTCATAAACAATCTAATATATCTGCAATCTTGTGGTGATGAAGATGACACACTACCGTGTTCCTATATTTCATTGTTTTATTCTTACGTTTTAAAAATCCAGAGAATGTTCTAGTGTCCAAGTTAAAACCTTAAAATATATGACTAGAGGGCTCGGAGTCTACCAATCGACAACTCCAAGTCTCTGAGCCGATAGACACTTGTTGCATAGAGCTTGGAGTGTACCAGTCGACAACTCGAGTGTTCAAGCCGATAGACATCTAGTTGCATGTATTGTATAGGTCGAATGTCCTTTCTGAAAAATCTTTAGCACTTGTGTTTGGGGTTTAAATGAACCTGCAAATTTTGTAATTGCTAGTGCCCTCTACCCTCATTAGTAAGTTCATGCCTTTTTGTAGAAACTAGAAAGTACCATAGACAATATACATTATCGCATACAATATATTGCATTAAACATCTTATGCTCATATTGTTGCGCACAAGGAATATCCTAGAAAGGAATGTTGTTACAAGACATATGAACCATGTCAAAAGGTTGACCAGGTATGGATTAAATGAGCGAGACTTTTTAGTGGACACCTAGGCTCCCCATATGCCCACACCCAAGCTCAAGAAAAACGACTGAACGTACCAAGCCTTTGCCATGGGCTCAAGCTCACAACGCACCACACCCTACTCTTACTTTCCATAGAGTTGGCACAAAATACACATGGTCTATTTAATTGATACTACCTCCGTCCTGGTTTATTGGTCCTCATTGTATTTTGTGCGAAATTCTAACCACAGATTGAACTAACAAAATGTTTATGCATGTCACAAAAAATATATCATTGGAAACTATATTCAAATGCGAATCTAACGATATAATTTTTGTTGACATGCATTAACATTTCGTTAGTTAATTGGTCAAAATTTGGCACAAAGTACAAAGGGGTCCAATAAACCAGGACGGAGGTAGTAGTGCACATGTACAACCCCGCATTGCGGGATTGCTTGATGGTAAATTACTCCGTCCGCTTGGCAGATATGTGGATTAAGTTGGATGTGATTCTCGTGTTGCATCTATGGCCATAGCATCAGACGCATCATGGCTCACGCGATCACATTGAGTAAAGTTTCAAGTAACGGATAGTTATTTCACAACAAGTGCGCCATATGATCAAGATATTTGTGATCATTTGTTGTTTTGTTACTTTTATTTCTGATTATTGCCTTATGGCCCCTCTTCTGCCCAAATCTTGGATACGGTCCTCAACGAACCTACAATGGATATAGATTTTTATTTAATATTTTTCTAAATTTGTGATTATTTGTTGTTCTGTTACTTATCATTGTGAGTATTGCCTTATGGCTCCCTCTTCTGCCTAAATCTTGGATACAACCCTCAACGAACCTGCCATGGAGACTTCATTCCCATGCACCACCACCACTATCACATAACCTTCTTTCCTTCGACACCTTACGCGAACACAGGGAACCCTAACGAAACACTACACAACTAATATCCAGCTCAGAGGTACAATGACTCAAAGATCAATGTTATAAGATGTTCTCGTGACAAGTACAACCCTATTGACCAAGATAGTTTGACCTTGACAATATCCCTGGTAAAAAAGATAAAATTTGACCCAGCGGGTTCTGTAAGAAAACACATGCATCTCGAAGTGGTTTAGTACGGTCACTACATTAAGTAGCATACAATTTATCCTTCCGAACCTGCTACAAGATCATTATTTCTATTGTTTTCCAATAGACCATCTTATGCAGAAGGTGTAAAAAAACAGGTGCTTTGGAAGAAAGAAAAAGTAACTGTACACCTTGTCTCCTTTTCCCTTTCTCTATAAGGAACAAAAAATACAATTAGGTAGATGGTGGAAACAAAACAAAAAATTGAAAAGGAAAAGTATATATAAAATCCTCATACCCAAGACAAGCTCAGTAAAGGTACGAACAATGGATTGCAATTAATGGCGCTGATTGGAAGGATTTTCATTTAAGTAAACTCGTTGGGATGATAATCGTTCACTACTCATGCCTACAATAAATTCACACTCAAGTCAAGGACTTCAACAATTCAATGGGTTGGTCAGCATGATGTAGTAATATTGTTGTTGTCCATTGAAATGATGGCACTTGCCTTTTTAACACGTGAAAAATATGAAGGATAAAAAAGGAGCTAGAAGTTAGGTGGGATAATAGTGACCATTTTTTACGCTCATAGATATCCTTGATAATCAGTTTTCTATGCAGATAACTAGTTTAGATCTTGCCAACATTGACATTTGTCATGAAAATTCCATCACCATTTTTTTACACCACTAAAATGGCTTCGGTTGTATGGAATGGGTTTGGGGTTGCCGTGGGGCTTCAGCAAGCCGAATTTGTGGCCGGGCATGAATCAATAAAGGTCAGCGTCTCCATTATTGATGGTGAAATGTTAGCGAATCCAAGAACTTTTATATATTGTGTAAGGTGTTTCAACATGTCACAAGTGTGTATGATCTTTTTGCATATATACATGAGCGACATGTTGTAATGATTCTGGCATCTGTTGGAAATGGCTGAATATCTTATTGCAAAAGTGTATCTTCATTGTTGTCTCTGTAGTTTTAGTACGTCCATGTGTTTACCTCTTCATGTTGCCAGTGTTATGATTCATTTGAATTTTTGTTGTTGAAATCAAGCGACTTTGTTGTATGGCCACAAGAGCTGAGAAATACACTTGTGCTCTCGGGTGTTATTGCAACCCTATATTAAAAAATAGAGTAATTTAGTAATTAAAAAAAGTCAAATAATCTGGAAGTTTTGTGGAATCAAACATTATCAAGTATCGTGCTCATATAAAAAGATTCGCCAGAGAATGACTTTCATTATATCCCGGGCCAAAGATTCACCAAAAACCGCTATACACAAGTACTATTCACGCTATATTGTCATCATAAATTTGTTCTTTTCACCCGAAAGTCAACGGGAATCCTTTCTTGTCCAAACTTTTTATACAAGTATAATACTTGATCATATTTATTTCAGAAAAGATACAGATTTTTTTGACTTTTCCTATAATTATACACATATAGGGCGTGTGCGCACCCAAGAGCAAAAGTTCACTTTCCACAAGAGCTCCACTGTCTTCTACGCATTTGGCATGGATTTTTTTAGAGGACTGACACGGTCTTTTGTGAAATCATGTAGGCCTCTTTTGGTTTGTAGGAATTTTATAGGAAATCTATAAGATAGGATTTTCGATGGAAATATTCCTTTGGAGCTCTTTGGTTTATATGAATGGATTTCTATTTTTATGTAGGATAGAGACCAATCCTTCATATTTTAAAGGAATGCATCAAATGACCTCTTTTTCCCTACAGAAATTGAAATACATATCACCTCACTTTCTATGACTTTTCTATTCTTACATTTTTTTAGAAGATGATTCTTATTAGGGCTGGAGGATGAAAAAAAATTGAGACATTAGAGGATGATTTTCTTATCCTATATGAACCAAATGAGGCCTTAGTTCGTTCTTTGTTGTCCTATTAGAGCATCTCCAGCCACGCCCCTAGCAGCTCCCCGTCCCTCCTCCCCCGGCAAATTTTTAGCGCCGGTGCACGAAAATCGGCCCCGTCGCGCCCCCAGGACCTCGTTTAGCGCCGCTTTGGACCAAATCCAGAGCCGGCGATCCCGCCCCGAACCCGAGCGCCCGGGTGTCGTCTGGGGACGCCGGCAGAAGCGAAAAGTGGCGTAGGGCCGCTCTGTCGGCGAGAGGAGTCCCTTTCCCGCCGTTTCCTCCCGCTTTCCCCCCGGCTTCCCTCTCATTTTCCATTCCTCCCGCCAAACTCCGCCTCCTCCCTTCCAAGCCGCCCACCATGCCGCCGACGAAGTACGTGATGCCCCGCGCTGCGACGGATCCCACAGCCGCCGCCGTCGCCCAGCCAAAGCAAAGGAAGCCGAGGGCGCCGCCGTCCAAGCCCTGGGGCATGACCAACACCGTCCGGAAGGCGGATGTGCATCGCCGGGAGGCCGTCACCGTCGATAGGCGCAATAGGGCCAAGTAGGCCAGGGAAAGGGCGGCGCACGCGGCGGCGGAGCAGGTGGAGCGCGCGGCCAAACAAGCTGAGGCGGTTCGCGCGGCGATGATGAATCCACCCGGTGGGCATAGCCCGCACGCGGCCTGGAGCTAGCAAAGTGTCGGCTCTCCGGCCGGGTTCTCGTCGTTGCCACACCCATGGAGCACGCCGTCGCCGGGCTATGCCGATGGCAACGTCCACGGTGGTTTCAACCCCAACATCAACTTTCCCATGGGCGCCCGGTCCAGCGCACGCCATCGCCCGCGTTCGCCGGCGTGCAGTACCCTCCGTACACGTATTCGCCGCCGGACTACGCAGCTTCACCGACGCCACCTCTTCGCTGCGGCCTCTACTCACAAGCCTCCTCCTCGTCGCATCTTGGCGACGCCGACGCGACGGAGGCCGACATGGAAGACATCATCGTAGCCGGCTCGGCGGCTACCGCCGCTTCCCCCGGGTTCACTACCCAAGACGGCTTGATTGATCTCGGCGACATGGACGCTGAGCTCGACTACGGCGAGGAAGAGCTGGAGGAGGAAGAGGAGGAGCCGGGGTCGACGCGGAAAGGCAAGAAGAAGAAGAAGAAGAAGAAGAAGAAGAAGAAGAAGAAGAAGAAGAAGAAGAAGAAGAAAGGGGCGGCCAAGATCGGTGAGCCGCGCATCAAGTGGGCGACCAAGGAAGATGAGTGCCTCGCCGAAGCGTGGAAGGTCATCTGCCTCGACCTGATCGCCAGCACGAACCAGAGCTTCGACACGTATTGGTACCGCATCAAGGCCGAGTTCGACGAGCGCAAGCTTGTCGACCCCTACTTTAAAGGCGTCCACATGCAGTGGGGGTCGAAGGCGATGGCGAACCATTGGGGGCTCATCCAAACGGCGTGCAACAAATGGCATGGGATCGTCGAGGAGGTCGCGGCTCGCCTGGAGAGTGGCACCAGCGTCGAGGATCAGGTATAGCACGTCGTCCCGTCCCTATTTCGCTCGCCGTGCGCGCGCCCACATTTGTGTTCCCGCGCCGACTGATGCCCGCTCTTTGGCGCAGCTGCTTCGCATGTTCGCCATGTACCGCAACGACAACGGCGACCAGGAGTTCAAGTACCTCCACGTCTTCAAACGGATCCACAAGTGCAAGACGTGGGCGGATATCCGGCGCACCCTCGCCAAGGCCAAGGAGACATACAAGCCGGACGCGCCGACACCGGGAGTGGCAGACAGGCTCCCGGATGGCAACAAAGGGGCCAAGAAGGCGAAACACGCCGAGTCGGCTGCCACACGCGTGCAGGAGTCCATCGAGCATTGCCTCGCCGACGCCAACACCAGGGCCGCCCAGCGAGAAGAGAAAACTGAAGCGAGGTGGCTGCTTTGATGACGAACAGCGCCGTCAAACTCGACTTGCTTCGGTCCAACGTCGTCGCGAAGAAGAGGAATAACGACCTGGCTTTCTTGATGGGCGGCGCTGACATGCTCCAGAGTAGCGACGAGAAGCTCAATGCGTGGTTCTTGGCGGAGCGAGGCCTCATCCTGAACCAGATACCGGTGACTCCAACGCCGACGCCGTCGCCCAGCCCGACTGACGATGTCTCCGCGACGCCCAGCAGCACAGAAGCCGCGCCGACTAGTCCAGAAGCCGCGCTGACTCCTCCAAGCCCGCGCACGCTGACGACGACGCCGGAGGTTGAGCTCGACGTTTGATGCATTCCTTCCGCGTCCTTTCTTTTTTTATGCGCTGAACTACTTTCATTTGATCGCCGAACTGTGGCATTGAATCGCCGAACTATTGCGATGATCACCGGATTGTGGCTTTTTTTTGAGCGAGAACGATCGAGTTTGAATATGGGGCGCGTGTCTGGCGCCTTGGGGGTCGGCACCTAGGGGCGTGGCTGGGGCCTTAGTCGTCCCCAAGGTCTAAAAATCGCTAGGTGGAGGTCCGAAAATGCGCCGGCCTATGCGCAAGGGGAGGGGGGAACGAGTGGAGATGCTCTTACTAGTCCAGTCATCATATGCGCCCAAACATCACATACAAGGCCCAAGCTGAAAAGCTGAGAAAACACAAAGGGAAAAGCTTCTTATCTATAGTCTGAAACAAGTCCAACACCAGACCAGTCCAACGCCGTCGATTCAACCAAAATCTAACGCCTCACTAATTGTGTCGCAACCCCCACCCGTGAACCTCTCCCTGATTTTTCTCGTTTCCAATCACAGCCGCATCGGCCTTAATTCTCTCGTTTCCAATCGCGGCCGCACCGCCCGGAGCCACCCTCGCCCAGATCCCTTCTCCCCCGCCTCCCTTGCAGCTGCCTTCTGCTCCCCTCGCCGTCAAGCAGCACGGCCACCCCACCAGCCAGCTCCGCCCCTGCTTCTCCAAAGCACATCGGGTATTCCACCGATGTGATGCCCGGGCGACAACGCTGGCACGCCATCTCATCTGTGTTTTGTGCTTCGCCAGGTCAAATCAGGTGTGCCATCGGCTGAATCGGCTGCCGGAGTAGCCCCGGCCGGCTGGAGAACCTGCAGCGGCTAGCTAGCCAGCCTTGTTGTTAGGTACGTACATACAAGAATACAAGAGGGAAGAGTATGCATGCATGTAAATGTTCTAGTGGCAGCGGCAGTGGCAGCTTGATTCGACTGGATGAATTAGCTGGAGAACCTGCAGCGGAGCAATTGAAATCAAAGGCATTGCAGTGCATCTACCGCCCCCGATTTAATTGCCTCTTCATAATTCTGCAGTGTAATTTTCTACGGAGATTTTATCCAAGAGCCGAGTACTCCTTTGGTTGTATGTTCATTGGCTAGTATTGTCCTGGTTTATCATCAAACCTTTTGTAAGTCGAGCTTCGTAGATAGTTTCATGAAGACATAGCTATGTAGGCAGGCAACCATGGCTAGTCCGTAGTTTCAATATTCAGTGCTTCGAATGATGGTGAAAAATTCTGAGAAAACATTGTTTCATTGCTTCCTGCATAAAGAGCTTCCAAATAAATGCATTCGTAGTTGGTGGCAATTGTTTGGTTTAATTTTCTAAAATTTCATGCTTCTACCCAACGCCAATAATGCACCATTTGCATTATTTTCCTGCTTCATATATCTAGAAAAATGGAAGCATGACTATACCAAATATATGCTTCGAGGGTTGTTTGTTAGAATTATCGTTAGAAGCAGTGGCGGAGCTTGAACATAATCCAAGATGGGGCCATTAGGTGAAGGGAGGCAAATTAATAGGGAAGAAGGGGCTAAAATAGAGCATATTCTT
>NC_041383.1:181309641-181334792 GCF_002162155.2 Triticum dicoccoides
TTGCCCCCGTTGGTCTACACGAAGCTCCGCCACTGGTTGGAAGGCTTGTTTTCTAGTATGCTTTCCGTGCAAATACTCCAGCCACTTACTGCTTCCAAATATATGCATCCATAGTTGGTGCAAAAAAATTTGGCTTCATTTCTGAGAATTACATGCTTCCGCCCAACATTAATAATGCACCATTCGCATTCGTTTCCAGCTTCATACCTTTGTGCTTCTACATTGTGTTAATTTTGCTATGGTTCTATAGAAAAATGCTTGTGCGCCTTCATCTCATAATTAAGGACTACAATGGGTTCACTTCGTATGCCTTCCATACTACTTTATTATCGCTTCTATATGTCAGTTTTTATGTTTTAGCAATGCACATCTTTTCCATAATAATTCACCAAACTTACCTTTGCTTCTATGCTTCCAAGATCCAACCAAACCAGTCATTGTTTCAAATGAAATTGTGTTTTGCTTCAAGCCCTTTTAATTAAGGTGGTCTAGTTACTATTTTGGTGAGCTTATGTATGCAACTTGCTTTTTATTGCTGGTGTAGACAATGGATTGCTCGTTCTATTCCTAGTGGAGGCTATTTTTGGCGTATGCGACAACCAAGTCGGAGGTGACGGATGCACCTTCCGGACATCATCAGAGCCTACAATGGGGAAGAGGGTGATGGCAGCCAAACTGAAGTTGAGGGAGAGACTGTTGCTAGAACAAGTTTAGGCACACTATGATTTTAGTTTCTATGTTTTGGAAACATGTGTAATCGAATGGAAAACTAGCATTGAATGTTGGCAGGAAATAAATATATTTTATGTTGCATTCCACTGGATCGGAATAAAAAATTTGCATCTTTGTAAACAAAACTTAGCCTTACACTGGATGCAATTTTTTGTTTGATAGAAATAAACATAAATCTCGGTGGAAGCAAATTTTGCATCATGCTTAAGTATTGTACCAAAAAATTGCAACCGTATCACATGGAATCATATATGAATGAATTTTATAGGGAAGCATAGTTTTTAGTCTTGGAAGCGTGACTTTTATATAATGAATACAAGTACAGAATTCCAAAGCACAATTCACATGTTCGGAAGCACGACTTTCTTATGATGGAAACAAACACGTAATAGAAAGGAAGCATTAATCGTGGTAAGGAAACTAGTGTCCAATCGCCTCCTATGTAAGCAAGCGTGATTATAGGGATCTGATTTGGATCTGGCGTGGAAATCACAAGCATGTTTGGATGGTGATTAAGAGGTTGTTAATTTGTTTTGTATAAACCTCTAGGAAGCGGGCCAGAATTTAAGGGAATAAAGGTCCGACGGGAAGCACTCAATAAAACAAAGGAAGCAAATCAGGAAAACTCGTGCAGATCCAAAGTGCAAATCGGACGACCATCATGCTTCCAATCCAACGGCTTATGACTAGTCTGATACGAAACAAAATATCAGTAGTCTGATTGCTAGTGGTGCCCAAACACAAATACCCGGAAAAAAAAGATACGAGAGAGCTCTAGGACGGAACGAGCGAGGGAGCGAGCGAGAGAGGACAGAAGCGAATAGCAGGCGAGGAGAGGAGGCGAGGGGAAGCAAGGATGAGGGGCGGCGGTGGCGGGGTGATGGACGACGGCGGGGTTGAGCACGCGCAGATCCCGAACAGCTTCGGCCACGAGCTCCGCGCATGCCTCCGCTGCCGCCTCGTCAAGACCTACGACCAGGTACCTACCCGCCGCCGCCGCCGCCCCCATCGCTACCCGTCCGTCTAGACCTAGGGTTTCGGCCCCCCTTTCGGTTAATTGAATCCATATCTGCGTGCCAAACTAGGGCGCCTTATTCTTTTAGTACGCTGTCGGATGGTAGGGTTTAGCCACATGTTCTCGATTTGGATCGCGTGCCTGTGTTTCTTATAAATTCTGCAGTGAGAAATATTGTCCGATTTGGTGGCACAAGCAGCGTGGCTGAGTGTTATTGTTATTTGCTGATGTTTAACATCTACTGTGTCTGATTGCTGCATCGGGTGTGCAGTTCAGGGAGAATGGCTGCGAGAATTGCCCCTTCCTGGACATGGACAAAGATCGCGACAATGTTGTCAGCTGCACCACCGCCAACTTCACTGGGTAACTCTATTCTGCACTGTGGTCTTGTAGTTCTTCTGGCTAGTGTTACTCAGCGGTTAATTCTCTGGTAGAGGTGCACTAATTCCACGTTTTTGGAATTTCGTTGTGATATAGAATATGTCTAGTGCTTTTACCTGCTGCAAATTGACTGACAAACAGATAAGAGGAAGAAATAAATGCAATGTTTGTGATTTTTCTCTAAATTCCACCCCTCGCGTTGATTACTTAAATTCTTTGGGTGATTTTGGTGAATAATTCATGAAAACATTTATATATTCATAAGAATGTGCTGCTTCTGATTGCAGAAAGATCATATGCCCTTAAATATATATTATTTATGCAGCCCAGTGCTTCCTCTTTCTGAATTTATTGAACAAATTTTGGCTTGCAGAATAATATCGCTGATGGATCCCAATAGGAGTTGGGCTGCTCGTTGGTTGAGAATTGGTGAGTGTGTAGTTAAATAGTTATCACACAGCATTTGCTTATTTTTGTCTTCAGGTTACTTTCTCTATCCAGTTTGCTTTACTTTATGCTATTGCACATTTACATTTCGAGCCTAGTTATGAACTTATGATATGCATTTTTATAGAGTATTAAAAAGGAACAGGTTAGACCATTTACTGGAAAGCTCTCCTAGCTACCATATACTAATCGTTTAGGTCTATAATCACTACTAGGTGGGGTGTCCAGATGAGTACTGCATATACCTTATACTGTTTATAGTTCCTTGTCTTCTTACTCCCCTTCTGTAATAATATTATGGTTGCTAGTAGTACTTAAATTTGTTATTAAGGATCCACCTGAGTGTGTTGGCATTCTTTCTTTATAAAATATATCTATTTGACCTGTATGTGGTTACCACTTGTGAAGGATCAGAAAACTGAACTGAAATATTTGCCAAGATCCACTCCTAGCTTGTTTAATTCCAGGACTGGGTTCTTCAGTCCTTGTTATAGCAAGGAAATTATCAGTGGATTATCTCATAGGACAATAATTGTTGTGTTAAGCTTGTATTTGTAACATTTTAGATTTGACATTGGAATCTTTATTTAAAACTTTCCAATTGTATGCTTGTTAACCCAAGTGCATATCTTTTTCATTGTTTGCGTTCTGAAGCCTTCTTTATTTAAGTAATGCATGTTGATACTGTCATCCGATACTTCAACAATTTTTTGTATGTTTATAGTAAAAAGATAGAACTCTAGAAAATTACTTCCTTGACATTGTTTCACAATGTGAAAATCATGCGAACAAAATGTAAATGAAAGGAACTGGCTGACGATTGCATCAGTGCAAATTTGAATCAAATTATGGTCTTGATTTTTTATATGAAATTCGTTAGAATTCTCTAGAAAGTAATGAGATTCTAGGTTGTGAAGAAACTAAAGGGATGTGGATAAAGGGAGGGATGATAAAAAAAAGTAAGATATAGGGTTCCAATATGTATTGTCTATGAATTGCATCATAGAAGGCAATGTGATGAACCATCAATATAATAAAAATATAATAAATAGAAATCTTAACTTGAAGCAAAAGTAAAAAAAATTGGAGCAACAGTAAAGAGTCGCTTGAGTTAATAGAACTGTGAATTTGTTCGGAAAGTTTTTTTGGAAAGCTCCACTACAGGATTCAGACCTAACCATTCAAGAAGTAGTGGGAACGATCGAGCCTATGGCTCTAGCCCGTAGGATTTGTCAACAAGAATCCTAATAGTTGAGTGGGATGGCCATAATCTGAATTCTGCATCGTGAAACAATATCAAGGAAGATATTTCTTTTTTGTCGAGTATATGTATGATGTTACTATCATCACGAATCTAGGCAGTCTCCTTGTTAAAAGAAGTCCCCTACTAAGAACTTCAGCCAGTTATTACCACCGCGCCAGTATTATGTCCTTCCAAATCATGTGAAAGCTTTTAGTCAAGCAGAACAGAGAAATTAATGCCAATGGTCCATGGTGGTGCTAGCCATTACTCTGGCAGCCCGTTGAAATGGACTTTGCCGGAGGACCATGTCTGCTTTTGTGTCATAACTGCACGACTTAAACCTATGCTAAACAAAGTGTTGCGTTGTAACGGTTAACTGAAACCATCTGCTTATGTTTGTTTCTCAATCTGCAGGGAGGTTCATTCCAGGGTGCTATACTCTGGCTGTCTCAGAGGAACTTCCCGAGGAGTATCAGGTAAAAACTGCATGCCTTCATTCTTGCAGTATTCCCAAGGAGTATCAGAAAAATTATTAACGCAACTCTATGATGTCTTGACCTAATAATTTTTCTTCTGGTCGTTCCAGGGGATGTGCCAAGACAACAACGTGCAGTATTTCCCTCCGAAGCGCCCCTGAGCAGGCTCGAAGTTGATGCAGTCGTGATCCTGGAGCCGTACTTTTACATATAGTTGCACCTGTAATGTCTGCTGATTAAACTGCCACCAGTGTTATGCATCCTGGAGCGATTCGTTGAACGCTTCTGTACAACCTGGAGGCATTTTAAGCTGAACTAGTTCATCGCACATTTCTACTTCGACGAGACATTGCAAGCCATGCTAGTTTAGTTTTATGCATGACAAGTGCTCAGGTTGCTGTTATTATGCACCGAAGCCTATGCCAAAAGCTCCTAAAATTATTATTATTCTGAACAAAGGATTGATGGTCGTTGCTGTCAGGATTCCCTACCTGCATTCATCCCTATGCGCCGCCTGAGAAGCCTACACTGGCTGCTTGCACTCATGCCTTCGCCGCTCCGTGCCTAGCCCCTGTTATGTACTTAAAAACCCTAGCTTTGAGTCCTTTCTCCAATCGTTCGGAGATGCCATCCGACCACCCCTAGATCACACCTGGTGCTAGGCCCACATTTGATGTGGGCACCTTCGAGCTTGGCTCCGGAGAGCCTAGCTCGAAGGAGTGGGAGGAGTGGGAGTGGCAACCCCATGACTATGGTGGAGGTCACAAAGCCAGAACAGCCTGCATGTAGGGAATGGTTGTTGATGTGCCGTCGCGACCATGGTTGAGGCAGCCCTAGGCATTAGGGCATGTACAATGGTGCTATCTTAGGAGTGCCACGTAGGATAAATGGTGAGGTGGAGGAGAGAGAACTCATAAGAAAAGGTTTGTCTTCTCTTATTTAAGATAAGACAAGAGATGATCTCTTAGCACAATTTGTCTCACCATATTTTAAGGAATAACTAGTTATTGAAGATAAGGCTAAGATATAACCCATTGTAGACATATTTTTTTGTCATCTCTATATTACATGCAAGACTTAAGATAAGACTGTCCTATCAACCATTGTACATGCCCTTATCGACGTGAACCGGGCTTTTCTCGCCTCCATACAAAGCGCACATACGGTCCACCGTGAGGTAGCTCTGCGTCAACAAAATGCGGACTATCTAGCGGCCGAGGATGAGGAGGCATCTAAGCAGCACGACGACGATGCAAGCCACGCCGGCCCCCAATGACGATGAGGCTGGACTCTAGCGCAATGGTCGTCGACCTCACCTCTGACAAAAGAGTAATTAGTTTCCTTTTTTCTTTTTTAAGGACTTCCGCTGTTCAAAAAGTACTCCAAAATTTAATAAAAATCTAGTGTATGCGGGTCTTTGAGGGACACGGTTGGATGGCCTCCGTACGGCTGGCTGTCCACGGACATTTGGAGTTGTCTATTTGGTAACCATGCTGGAGAAGCCCTAATAGTACTACATTATGCACATTTTGTCGAATTATGGGAGCCTCTGCTCCCCTGAACAAATCCATCACCCCACTCAGCCAGCATGTTTTATAGGAGCGAAAATAGGGGGTTCCTCTAGGCATCTTTTGCTTTTCAGACTATCAGGGATGTCGGTTGACACTTTTAGGACAACTGACAAATGTTCATGAACACATTCGGACATGTCCACATGCAGTCTAGAATTCTGTGAACTGTTGTGTGCAGTCATCGCTGCCTGTTGTTCACCGTGACAGCAAGTATACGATGTTGCCGGGTGGCCCTGTACACTGAACGAGCAGACCCGAAATATGGCAGATAAATATTTCGAATTAGACACAGGTTAAGTATACAAACAAGCAACAAACACTCGCCAATGAGCAAAGTAGCCCATAGTACAATCAAACAAAATCAGCGCAAGTTCTTTCCCGGAATTTTCAATTGTGTACGAAATGATAAATACAAAGTTATCATACATTACACTTTTATGTATTATGAAATACATAAATCATGGAGCGAAGGTTCTTTTCATAGGGCCGCCATCGCCACATGATCGTACGTCAGCATTCGCATGAGCACGTCTACAGGGCAGCAGGCCTTGGAGCTGACATAATTCAGTCTGCAATTGAAAACACCTACCACACACCCTGACATAATTCAGTCTGCAATGGAAAACACCTACCACACACCTTCTATTGCGCAAGGTGTTAAGAGTTGTAAAGTTTTTTCAGAAAAGATGTATACAGGAGTCATAATATGAAGAAAAGAAGTCCCACAAACTGGTTACAAGCCAAGAAGCTACCACACGCTTACAGTAACTGTAAACTTGGAGCATCAACTGCCAAACATGATGATCTCTATAAACCATACATAATCCTAAGATACTAAAAATTAACTAGGTCAGCACATTAAGAGTATTTGCATTGCTATGTATGTACATAATAGCTTTCGAAATGGTATAATAAGGTATTGTGCTAACTTCTGAGTTCACTTATTTTTCAAGACTGTATCATCATCTCAGAATTTATTTAGGCCAGAACTAACAACGGAAGAACACACAACCACCCTTTTGTTAAAAATATGTTCTGGGGGTTGCATATAACATAAATCATGTGAGGAGACTTGACGAAAAAAAACAATTTTTTCAAATCCTAGCACGGAGAAACATGAACCGGAGTAGTTTTATTATTGATGAACAGCTTAAGCAGTGAACCTCAGCTGGATCATTTGAACCTTACTTGTCAGCATAACAAGAGTGCATGCAGCAAAATGATCACCAGCGTCATCAACCCCCACCAGCATCACCATCATCATCTCCGTCACCAGCATCATCATCATTAAGGGGTACAGCACAAACAATATCAACGGCAACAGCAAGCAACTTGTGTGTTCACCCTTTATCAACCAGCACCTCTTCACCACATCATGTAACTAGAAAGGTGCAAATTACCATTTATAGTAAGTGCCCAACACTGGAAAGGAAATAGTAATACTTAGTGCTAATAGACAAGATTGAATGGAAAGGTGAAGTAGTACATATAGTTCTAACAAGTATCCAGACATCCACATAGCAGCATCTGTAGCTTGTAGTCACTGATGTCAAGCACCACAACATCTTAAATTTGTAACAGAAGATTGTTCATGATAAAGCAACTGAACAGCCTTCGATATGAGCAGCTCTGTTCCATGGATCCTGTAGACAGAAGCACAAGTCATGTTATCGCGTGCTAGGGTATCAACTGTGATGACATATATAATTTGAACAGCTTAGAGACCTCAGTTGTTTGACATTCAGCTCATGTTGAAGGGCTACGAGAGCCTGGAGACCGGTCATCGTTGCGCCTAACAGGAGACCGGTCATCATTGCGCCCAACAGGAGACCGGTCATCATTGCGCCTAGCAGGAGACCCCTCGCGAGGAGGTGGTGTCTTGCGAGGAGGTGGTGTCTTGCGAGGGGAGCGACTAGTGCTTCTGCGTGCAGGCGACAAACTGCAAGCAACAATAAAGGGCATCAGTTCAATTCAGTAAGACGGAACAAAAGAGATGATTCCCAGATGTGCATACCTGTCTCTGCCACCCTTCCTGTCATCATCAGGACTGTAGCTGCGGCTCCTGCTACGACTAGGACTTCTATGTGCAGCCAGGAAACAAATAATTAAAAATGAATGTATGGCACAACCCAGCATAAAACAACAATGATTATCTGGATGTGTATACCTGTCTCTGCCACGCCTCTTGTAATCATCAGGACTAGCGCTAAGACTCCTGCTACGACGATGATGATCCCTCTCTCTGTACCTGTCACGTCCATATCTATCTCCACTCCGACTCCGACTTCGCCTTCTAGAATCTCTGCCCCGATGATCATCCCGGTACCTGCAGATGAGGTATGCACACGATTTTTGACATCGTGAAATAAAAAGAGCAACAAGAATGGAGGAAATCCCAATAGAATCCCACTTTGATGGATAATCTTATCGTTAGGAACATGTCTCCGTCCATCAAAGTGACCAATAGACATGGTATGGTAGCAGTCAGCAAAGCCAACAACCATGGCATGTCCATAGTTTGATGTTGAAGAACTTACTGGAACCTCCATTACTTACACAACTACTGAACTATAGCCCTATTTCTCTTTCTTTATAATGTGCTTCAATTGAATCCCAAACCAGATAAGCCGCCTACATATGTGCATGGTAAATGAAATCTACAATATACTATAATGTGAAAACGACAACGAAGAAATATACGATATACTATAATGTGAACGACAACGAAGAAATATATAGGAAAAAAGTACCCCCGTCTTGGACTGCGGCTTCTGGAACGACCCCTTGGCTTCGGGACAGTTTCCATGATTCTCCCTTTCTGACTGCAAAGTTCAGGCAAAAGAATATTAGGTCATCGGCTTCAACTAACAAACAGAACAGTTTTATGATAGGTGCTAGTTCATTCTTCTACATAGAGCAATTTTCATGAACTTCTTGGAATAATCAATTCTGACTACATAGTGTATATGCTGACAAAATATGCATAGCTTACTTTTCTCACTATAGAGAAAACAATGTATGAGAAATAACTCTCCTAAAAGCATAAACTTTATCAGGTAGTATTATGGTTAGCGCATGCCCACTTCTTGTTGATTCCTAAACAGAGTATCACATATTCACGCAAGTTGTAACCTGGTATGTGATAAGAGCTGAAATGTTGAGATCAGCAAATTTTGTAATTAAGACAACACCATAATTGCTCTAGTATTGAGTAACCTAATATTGCACCATACTGATGTAACCTAACACTTTGGGATGATGGTTTATAATCAAAGATAGTTCATGGCATCCAAATGTAGCAAAATCTTCAAAACCGTCGATTCCTTGCCCCTCTAGTACCGAGTAATCTACCGTTGCACTAGACATAGAGTATGTAGTGCCCAACACATCCAACCAAGAAGTTTACATCTTGCAAATGACCGATCCATGTCTAAATATCAAGACACCACATTGGCTAAAAAATAGTTCCGTTCACAAATATAAGACTTTCTAACTTTTTTCTGGATCGGATGCATATAGACACGTATTAGTGTGTTTGTTCACTCATTTCAATTCGTATGTAGTCCATATTGAAATATCCATAACATCTTATATTTGTGAACCGAGGGAGTAAGTGTCAATATCAAGATTTCCTCAATAATCATGCCAGCAGTCAAGGAACACGTTGTATCTTACATCCGCTCAGCATTTGGGCCGTACTTGGCAAACTGCACCATCATCTCCCTCCCATCCACCAACCTCCCTGGAAGATAACCAACAAAATGAAGTTGAATCCAATCCTAAAACATGTATCACAGAAATCCCAAATTCACATGGAGGAGAGGAACCCACCATCCAGGCGATCAACTGCCTTCTGCGCCTCGTCCTCATACTTGTACCTCACGAAGGCAAACCCTCGCGAGTCGCCAGTCCTGCAGAAAATAGATGTGCGAACAACATGAATCAACTCCCAAAACCCTAAAATTGCCGTGTGCAGATGTACAAACAACATGAATCAACTCCCACAGCCCTAAAATTTCCGTGTGCACACTTCGCAGCCCTACAGGACACACACCCAATCTACACACGAACACAGATTAACTGCCGAACCAGCATACGAACGAACCCTACCTGCGGTCCCTAGGGATGTAGATGTCGACGACCTCGCCGTACTTGTCGAAGAGCGGGAAAAGGTCATCGGCGGTGGTACCTGCCAGACACGCACGGGGAGGATTAGGGCGGCCGCCTAATGGAGGCGTACCTCGGGGAGAAGGGAAGAGCGCGGTGGAGATGCGGAGAGGAAACTTACGGAAGGTGATGTTGAGGACGAGGAGGGAGTAGGTGTCGCGGATCGGCGGCGGGCCGGAGCGCCCGAAGCGAGACATCTCGCCGGAGCCGGAGCAGGAGGCGGCGCGGGGGGCGGAGCGGCGGTTGAGGAGAGGAGAGGCGAGGCGAGCGGATTGGGGGAAAGTACGAGCGACGAGATGTGGGGGGAACGCGAGGCTGTGGGTCGGGTGGACACAAGAAGTTGCCGATCCTTCTAGGGCTCGCCACACGCGGCACGCCGGACAGTGTGGGCCTAACCGTTCGACCTGTTTCAAGGGGTTGGGCCTGTTTTCAAGGTGGGCCTAACCGTTCGGCCTGTTCCGTGGTATCATACACCAGGCCGACCCGATCCTGCCTCTATTTATTTTTCGTAGCTGAATTTCTCCATGTACATTCTTTTACCTTTCGGGCTTTTCTCATACAAGCGTTCACAACTCTAGCAGTCTTATCCGCTTTTTCAAAAAGAAAGCCTACGGGCACTTTTATTTATAGCATGGCAGAGTTACATCATGAAGTACAAGAGATAATAAGAATTCACGAGTAACATCCACCCAAACTTAGCTACATTAACAGCACGAATAATTCCAAATCGTGCCAACGCCGTTCCGCCAGGATCGCATCAGGCGATTGGAGGAGGCGACCGGGATCCCTCGCGCCGCCGGTGACGCCGCCGGTTCCCTCTCTCTCCGTCGGCCGCTCCGGTGGCGGGAGGGAGGGGGAACCCCGGGTCTGTTCTTTAGGTGGGCGTGTGGTAGGGTTAGGGTTGAGGGAGACGCTGCCGAGGCCGTTGCGGTGGTGTCGCGTTGGAATAAGTTTCTCCGGGCTTCGTTCACGGCCAGGCGAGGCTTTTGCCTTCGTCTAGGAGCCAGCGGTGTTGGGGATACCCGGATCTTGTCGAGGTCGCGGGCTATGGTGGTTGGAGGTCCATTGGCACTGGCCGTTTGGATCCTCAGATGGGCGATGGATGCAGGGAGACGAAGACCTTTCTTCTTCCTTATTGGTATGATTTGTTGCTGCTGTTCTTCTCCTTCCTCTGCGCTGATGCTGGTGGGAGATCCTGCTTTGTCCGGGCAGATGGCCCGGCCGCGGTGCTGGACCGGTCGGATGACTCGAGTTCTCTTCCTTTCGGAAGGGACACTTTTCGCGGTACTCAAAGCCAAAGATGGCGACGACTATTGCAGGTGTGTTGGATTGATGTCCATGCCCTCTGAGCGATGGTGTCAAGAAAGGAGGGAGCAGTGTGGCGGCAATTATACCGTGGTCGAAGATGATGACCTGTTTGCGACTGGTTGCAGATTCTTCTGCTGCAGGGGTCTTCTCTCAAGATTCAGGGATGATGACACAGGGTTCCGGAGATCTTCTTGTGTTATGGTTGTCTTAAGGTACTCTAGGTGTTCATGGTCCTTTATGTTTGCGTTTCAGTGTGTTTGTAAGAGTCAACTACTTTGTACTGATTCGTAATTTGAATGAAGAATTTCTCAAAAAAAAAAAACTTAGCTACATTTAGAATCCTAGCCAAGAAATGTGTCAGCCCATTCACTTCCCTGAAACAAAAACTGAACGATATAGATGTACACCATGAGCCAAGTAAAGCAGTATGCAAGTAAGGCTGAGTTAGGTCCTCGAATATCCATATTATCATTGCAAGCCTTCATCAATTCCAAACAGTCAGATTCAACTTTGACTCTTGAGCATCCAATCTCAGGGATCATTTGGAGCCCTCGTCTTAATGCTAGTGTCTTAACAGCCTATGCATTATGTGCATGATCAAATATCTCAGAGGCTCCCGCTATCGCTTATCCTCTGCAGTCTTATCCTAATTTCAAAACGTATCCACTATCTTACACACCTAAACTAAAACCACGTTCTCCACTATCTCGATTAATGCCACATTTCTTTTTGCCGATTCATCCAAACGCTTGCTCAAACAAGTGAAATTAATTTAAGACATATCGAAACAAACATAAATAATTCAAATGCACCACATCATAATTCAACTAGAAGGATAAATAAAGTTCATCCAACCTAACAAACAATTGAACTTAGAACAAAAAAATCAAACGCACGGTGGATCAAAAGTCGTCGTAGTTCACAATGGCCTCATGCACTCATGCTGCCGCCACCACCATCACCATTGTCGCCGCCATCAAATTTAGCCAAGGTGTCCTCATCAGTATACTCCCAATACTGTTTTGCCTTCTCGTCCATATTGCTTACATCCACATTCTTTTCGATACATGGTGAATTTTATTGGCTCTAAAAGGGACATTAAGAGGATGCAAACCCAAAAAACAGACACCCGACATCTGCATACCTAGGATGCACATAGTCAACACCAACACACACACAAAAAATGCCTACACAAAGCAAAGTCAGATAAGACCAAAACTATGCATAGGCGTGGAAAAAAAGAAAAATTCAAAATGCTCGGATCCGCAATCAGCAAACTACAAGAATGATCATATTTGCCCCAACCATCTCATGACACCACACAGACAACGAGGTTCTTCACTAGCAATGTCTTCATGAAGGGAGCTACACCCAAGCGTCGTCATCATCAAATCCAACCACCAAGGCCAGAATCTAGGTTTTAGCCCTGAAGAATTAATCTGAGCATATTCGAGCAAATCCTTCAATAAGGTAACGACGTTAAAATATCGCCATTGTCGGATATAACCATCTCGGGTCAAACCTAGGCTTTCACCTTGGAGCTCGTGATTGGATGCTCAAGTAGCATCACCATCGAAGTCACTCTAGTATTGTCGCAGTCACTTTTTCGCGACCCCAACAGCTACATGCACTTCTAACATCCCTGCTTTACAGCCACCCATCTACGTCAAGTCGTCGTCCTTTATTTTCCATCTCACCACTGAAGTCAACCACTGGATCTTCATAGATGAAGACTCTCCAAGATCTACCGTTGACCGTAGCCGTCGTGGAGCCACACGAGATCAGTGCAGCATAGACTACGGCCACCCCCACTCAGACGAACAGATCTGAATCACCATCACCAAGTACTGGACCGTAGCGTTGTCGGTTGGTCACCGCTTGCGCGGAAGTCCACCATCTCACCTCCGCGGTCCGCCTCCCAGCAGAGAGCCTGACACATGCCCCATGCTGCGCCAACAACCCGAGTAGCCGCCATTGTGCATATCCGGAGCAATGGGTGGCAATGACTTGCCGCCCACGGAGCCGCCGCCGACGTGCGCAACCTTCAGGCACCATCGAACTCCGCAAAGGCCGCCATCCAGCCAGATCCGCGGTAAGGGCACTGTCTGCGTGCATCCCACGCCCATGGGCGGGTTCCCGTGTTTGCCGGGGGAGCGGCGGCTACGCCAACGTTAGTCGTGCGGCGAGTCGGATGGAGCCTGAAATGCCTGGGGCATGACGAGGTGCTCGAAGATGGCCATTAGGATGAAGATGGAGATGAGGATGGTCGTGTCTCGAACCCAAAGGGCATCCATGGACATGTCAAAGTCCCTCAGCGTGGGCGCCTCGTCCCTCGCGCCTGTAGCCGCAACCGGTTCGAACTGCCATCGCGGTGCCCCTAGCCCTGGCCACGGCTTCGACCTCTCTGCCCAGACTCACCCATGGATGCCTCCTTTCTTAGCGCATCTCCAGCCGTTCGGCCCCCCAGGGCGCCAAAAAAGAGCGGCCTGGGGGTGAGCCGGCGGTATACTCGGCGCTGGGGGCGGTTGGGCACCCAGCCGTCACCCCCAGGTGCCGATTTCGGCCCAATATTCGGCCCAATTGTGTCCAAAAATGACCTAATATCTGCGTGAATCGGCCCATATTCGGCGCGGTTTGGCGTGTTTTGGCGTGAATTTTCGCATACAAATAGAAATCAATTAGTTCGGCGTGTTTCAGCATGTTTCATCACATAAATCAAATAGTTTAACAAATAGTTCAATACAAATTATATAGTTTAACAAATAAAAACTCAAGTTTCATCACTTGTCATCCCCGCGTCGCCCCGGCCTCGCCCTTGAGCCTCCATAGGTGCTCCACCAGATCATGTTGCAGTTCTTGATACCTGTGGGTCTCAGATCTCCTGACGCATATTGAGGTAGTCAGTCTAGGTTGCCGGTAGCTGGTGATCAACTTGGGCAAGAGGACCCTGCATGTAATATGGTTCAGTGTCAAACACTGGCTCTTCCTACTCGCTCTCAATAATCATGTTGTGCAAGATGACACAGCAAGTCATGATCTCCCATATTTGATCTTTCGACCAGGTCTGAGCAGGGAACCAGACAACAGCAAATCAAGATTGGAGCACACCAAATGCCCGCTCGACATCCTTCCTACAAGCCTCCCGAACCTTCGCAAAGAGGCGTTCTTGCCTCCTGGCACAGGGTTTGAGATGGTCTTCACAAATGTAGACCATCTCGGATATATGCCATCAGCTAGATAGTACCCCTTGTTGTTAGGCCTGGGCATTCGGTTAGACCGAAAAAATCGGTTCGGTGCCTCGGTTTATTTTGAAATTCGGTTTTCTGCTTTTCCTGACCGATCGGTCGTCAAAGAAATCCATGACCGAGGCTTCGGTCCGCAGTCAATTTGGTTCGGTCCTCGGTTACTACCGAACAGATCCGATATTGACTAAGGAGAAAGAAATTGGAAGCCAAATCTAGCCAAGAAAGCATGGACGGACAAACAGAAATCAATCCAAACATCCGGAGCATATACGACAGGTGATGCATCGTCGGAAGTGGGAAGCCGGCCATGAACTGGTGGTCACGAGCCAACGACCGCGTGGGAGCGCAGAACGTCATCGGCCGTCGCCTGCCGCGAGAGAGTCATGGGCGCCGCCGGCCACTGGACACTGGTATTGCGTGAGGTGGGGAAACTTAGGCGGCAGCGCTGCGTGAAGATGTGGGTGCGGCAATGGATAAGATGCGAGGGTTGCGTGTGTTTGTGGCTAAGAAAAACGATGGGAGAAGCGCTTCGTGTTAAGGTAGATGGGCTATTGGGCCTAGTACGTTGGTGTTAATAATACAGTAATAAAAATATAACGGTTAGTTCGGGGCATTCGGTCCATAGACTCCAACGACCGAATTCACCGATGTAATATCGGTTTCTAAGATTTGTGAACCGAGCGAACAACCGATGGTTCGGTCCTCGGTCTTTTCAGCTTCGGTCCCGGTTCTCAGTTTTTATGTCCATCCCTACTTGTTGTAGTGCCGCCCATTGACCTCGAAGTTCACCGGATGAGAATGACCTTCAACAAGCTTGGCAAAGACAGGGGAGCACTGCAGGACGTTGATGTCATTGTGAGTTCCAGGCATCCCAAAGAAAGAGTGCCAAATCCAGAGGTCCTGTGTGGCCACTGCCTAAAGTACCACACTACAACCGCCTTTGGCGCCTTTGTACAACCCCTGCCAAGCAAATGGACAGTTCTTCTGTTTCCAGTGCATGCAGTCGATGCTTCCAAGCATCCCAGGAAATCCTCTTGCTGCATTCTGTGCTAGGGTCCGAGCAGTGTCTTCCGCATTGGGTGTTCGCAAGTATTGTGGTCCAAACACTGCCACCACTGCCCTGCAGAACTTGTAGAAACACTCAATGATGGTGGACTCGGGCATGCGTCCATAGTCATCGAGTGAATCACCGGGAGCTCCGTATGCAAGCATCCTCATAGTTGTCGTGCACTTCTAGATTGAGATGAATCCAAGTGTGCTGGTGCAATCCATCTTGCACTTGAAGTAGCTGTCAAACTCCCGGATGGAATTCACAATCCTGAGGAAAAGCTTTCGGCTCATCCGATAACAGCGCTGAAATGTTTTCTCACCGTGCAATGGAGCGTCGGCGAAGTAGTCCGAGAAGAGCATGTAGTAGCCTTCCCGACGATGCCGGTTCTTTTCTTTCACCCGCCCAGGCGCCGAGCCACCTTGCCGCGGCTTTTCACTGCTCGCGAGCAGGCCGGCAAGGGCGGCGAGCACCATGGGATGCTCCTGCTCCTGGACGTCGGCTTCGGCTTCCTCCTCCAGCAACGCCGCGTGATAGAGGCAAAGGTGTCCCATCTTTCGATGAGATGATGGATATCGCTTTGGTGGAAGTCGACTTTGACGATCCGACTACGAACGTGCGAGGACGTCGCGCCTTAGCAATCGCTAAACCAACTCCGAGAGGTTATTGACCATGCCGGAGCACGATCAACCTGACCACGAGGGTCTGTTTCCTGCGAGCAAACGAAGAACAAGCAAGAAACTGAGATTGCAATCTGGATATTGCGAATATAAGATGAAAGCTTTATTGATCAAGGTGGGGTTCTGTGACGCCTTTGTCTGGTCGTTGAACACAAACGAAGTACGCGAAGTTGCAGCTATGGCGAACTTTAATCTAAACAAAACCCAAAGTCTAAACGGTGCCCTAAGGGTTGTATATATGGAGGAAGAGGGGGTGAATTTCGTGGCCCTTGTTGGAGGGGTCTGAAACTAACCCTATCTCTTGTTTCCCCACACATACGGACTCTAAAAATAGCCTATACTTATGTATTTCGAAATTACATGGGCATGGCCCAATAATAAGGTGACGCTGCACCTAGAATAGCCTCTGGACGAAATTTATGAAGTGGCATCTTGTATATTTCGTCCAAGGCTTCATGCACTCATTATGGTGGCTTCAAAGTCCTGAAATCATCACTTGTAACTCCATTCTTGTTCTCCTTGCGCATGCCATCATCTCCATGCTTGTTCTTGCTCCAATGTTCATCCTTCTCCAAGCTAGACCCTTCATTTGTAAGCAAAACAAATGTATCCAATTTAGGCAGCATCATATTCTCATGAACATTAGAATCATTACCAAGAAACGGAAGTACCTGGTAATTTAGTTGGCGTGCGCGAGCTCTAGTAATTGGTCCAGTATGTATAGCAGCAGGGGCTGTGGGTGTAATAATGGTATTGATGTTCTCATCATCCTCCCCTTCTTGAAATGAAGTCGTCCTCGACGGAAGTTCATCTTCCTCACCCAAATAAGGCTTCAAATCTGCAATGTTAAAAGTGGGACTAACCCCAAAATCTGCAGGCAGCTCAAGTTTATATGCATTGTCATTTATTTTCTCCAACACCTTAAAGGGACCATCAGCACGTGGCATTAGCTTTGATTTGCGCAAATCAGGAAATCTATCCTTACGCAAATGTAACCAAACAAGATCTCCAAGTGCAAACACAACATGTTTTCTACCCTTATCTCCAGCAAATTTATATTTAGCATTCATACGCTCAATGTTTTCCTTAGTTAACTCATGCATTTTTAAAATCAATTCAGCACGTTGTTTAGCATCAAAATTAACCTTCTCCGAAGATGAAAGAGGCAACAAATCAATAGGTGCACGAGGTAGGAAACCATACACAACTTCAAAAGGGCACATCTTAGTAGTAGAATGCAATGAACGATTATAAGCAAATTCAATATGAGGCAAGCATTCCTCCCACATTTTCTTATTATTCTTCAAAATAGCCCTAAGCATAGTAGACAATGTTCTATTGACTACTTCAGTTTGTCCATCAGTTTGGGGGTGACAAGTAGTACTAAAAAGCAGTTTAGTCCCCAACTTAGCCCATAAACATCTCCAAAAGTGGCTAAGAAATTTAGTATCACGATCTGAAACAATAGTATTTGGCACACCATGCAAGCGAATAATTTCACGAAAGAACAAATCAGCAACATTAACAACATCATCGCTTTTATGACATGGTATAAAGTGTGCCATTTTCGAGAATCTATCCACGACAACAAATATGCTATCCCTCCCCTTCTTTGTTATAGGTAAACCTAAAACAAAGTCCATAGATATATCCTCCCAAGGAACACTAGGTACAGGCAAAGGCATATATAAACCATGAGGATTGAGTCGTGACTTAGCTTTTTGACATGTAGTGCAGCGAGCAATAAAACGCTCAACATCCCGTCTCATCTTTGGCCAAAAGAAATGTGTAGCAAGTACGTCCTCCGTCTTTTTCACGCCAAAGTGTCCCATTAGTCCTCCTCCATGCGCCTCCTGCAACAACAAAAGACGAACGGAGCTAGCTGGAATGCATAGCTTGTTAGCACGGAACACAAATCCATCATTAACGACAAACTTGTTCCATGTTCTTCCTTCTTTACAATTTTGCAATACATCTTTAAAATCAGCATCATGCACATATTAATCTTTGATGGTCTCCAAACTAAATATTTTGAAGTCAAGTTGTGAAAGCATAGTATAGCGACGAGACAATGCATCAGCAATAACATTTTCTTTACCCTTCTTGTGTTTAATGACATAAGGGAAAGTCTCAATGAATTCAACCCATTTAGCATGTCTACGATTCAGTTTAGCTTGACTTTTAATATGTTTCAAAGATTCATGATCAGAATGTATAACAAATTCTTTGGGCCATAAATAATGTTGCCATGTTTCTAAAGTCCGAACAAGAGCATATAATTCTTTATCATAAGTAGAATAATTCAAACTAGGCCCACTCAATTTTTCAGAAAAATATGCAACAGGTTTGCCATCTTGTAATAACACACCTCCTAATCCAATTCCACTAGCATCACATTCAAGCTCAAAAGTCTTATTAAAATCAGGAAGTTGGAGTAAAGGAGCATGTGTCAACTTATCTTTCAATACCGTGAAGGCTTCTTCCTGTGCGGTACCCCAAACAAAAGGCACATCCTTCTTTGTAAGCTCATTGAGAGGTGCAGCAATGGTGCTGAAATCTCTCACAAACGCCTATAGAAACCAGCAAGGCCAAGAAAACTCCTCACTTGTGTGACCGTTTTGGGCTGCGACCAACTCTCAATAGCTTCAATCTTGGTTTTATCAACTTCAATTCCCTGTGGAGTAACAACATAACCAAGAAAAGACACTCGGTCGGTGCAAAAGGTGCACTTCCCAAGGTTACCAAACAAACGTGCATCACGTAGAGCAATAAAAACAGCATGTAAATGTTCCAAATGTTCCTCCAAAGATCTGCTATAAATCAATATGTCATCAAAGTAAACTACCACAAATCGTCCAATGAAAGCACGTAAAACTTCGTTCATTAATCTCATGAAAGTACTAGGTGCATTAGTTAACCCAAAAGGCATGACTAACCACTCATATAATCCAAACTTAGTTTTAAATGCTGTTTTCCATTCATCCCCCAATTTCATACGAATTTGATGGTATCCACTACGCAAATCAACTTTGGAGAATATTATAGAGCCACTCAATTCATCAAGCATATCATCTAGCCTAGGAATAGGATGACAATAACGAATAGTAATATTATTAATGCCTCTACAATCAACACACATACGTGATGTACCATCCTTTTTCGGCACTAGAATAATAGGAACAGCACAAGGACTAAGGGATTCGCGTATATAACCTTTGTCGAGCAGCTCTTGTACTTGACGCATAATCTCATTCGTCTCCTGTGGATTGGTACGGTATGGCGCACGGTTTGGCAGTGAAGCACCGGGAATTAAGTCAATCTGATGCTCAATCCCTCAAATAGGCGGTAATCCCGGTGGCACGTCTTGTGGAAAGACGTCAGCGAACTCCTGCAAAATGTTAGTGACAGCAGGAGGCAAAGAGGAAGGCACGTCCTCGAATGAAAATAATGCCTCTTTGCACACAAAAGCATAACAAACAGATTTGCTGAAATCTAGCTCATCAATATCAGATTTGGTGGCAAATAAACATGCACTTTTCAATTTTATTTTAGAAGCAACACTAGATGGTTTATTATTAGGCTTCATTTGTTGCTCAAATTCTTTCGCCACAATCTGATTTTCGCTCTTATTCTTCTCCTGTTTTGCTTTATTAGCTCTATTAATATCATCTTTCAAAATAGAATCAGGAGTCATAGGAAGCAAAGTAATATTTTTATCCTTATGAACAAGAGTATACTGATTGTTTCTACCATGGTGTACAAAATTTTTATCAAATTGTCATGGTCTACCAAGTAATAAGGAACATGCTTGCATAGGTACCACATCACAATCAACATAATCAGCATATGTAGAGATACTAAAATGCACACGAACAGTACGTGTTACCTTAACCTTGCCGCTGTTGTTGAACCATTGGATGTAGTAAGGATGTGGATGTGGTCTTGTGGTGAGAGAAAGCTTCTCCACCATCTCCATGCTAGTCAAGTTGTTGCAGCTCCCTCCGTCTATGATGACGCGCACAGAATGTTCCTTCACAACTCCTTTGGTATGGAATAAATTGTGCCTCTGATTTTGCTCAGCTTGTGTGACCTGCACACTCAAAACACGTTGAGCAACTAAACATTCATACCTGTCAGCGTCTTCAGGAGCCATGTATTGCGTCTCATGATCAGAATCATCTCCACCGTGTTCTTCACGTGTAATAAGAGCCAACGTCTCCTCATCATAGTCACTAGCGGACTCATACCCACCATCCTCAGTAGCAATCATCACACACTGAGATTTGCATTCTCTCGCATAATGACCTCTTCCCTTACAACGACGACAAATAATATCACTGGTGTGCCCAGTTGATGCCATGGAAGAAGAAGAGCTCTGTGTAGGCCCGGCAGGTGCGCTCTTGGCAGATAGTGGAGGTTGTACCTGCTTTCTTGTATCACGACTGGAGGTAGCAGCTGATGGAGGTGCTGGTGTAGTGGAAGTAGAGGATGCACGCGGTGTCCATGATGAAAGTCAACCTGCAGAAAAGTAAGTTCGCGCCAATGCTTGTCGATCCTGCACTTCACGTTCAGCTTTACAAGCAAGATGGAATAAACAAGTGATATTAGTATACTCCTTATACTCTAGAATGGTCTGAATCTCTCTATTTAATCCACCTATAAAACATGCAAGCATAGCTTCATTCTCCTCAACAATACCATATCTAATCATGCCAGTTTGTAATTCCTGATAATATTCTTCTACAGAATTTTTTCCTTGTCTTAAACGCTGCAATTTTTGAAGCAATTCACGTTGATAATATGGTGGAACCCAACGAGTACGCATAGCAGTTTTCAAAGCATCCCAAGTAGCGGGAATATGATATAATCTACAATGTTCAGACCACCATACACATGCAAAACTAGTAAAACACAAACAGCAGCAGCAACCCGTCTCTCCTCGGGATATTGTAAACATGTAAAACGGTGTTCAGTTTCTAACTCCCAAGTAAGATATATATCAGGAACATATCTACCCTCAAATGGTGGAATATTCAATTTCAGTTTAGGAATATGGACATCATCTCGTACCTGAGGTGGTGGTGCAGGCCTACCATTACGAATATATACCTGAGGTCGACCTACTGGTGGTGGTGCTGGTGGCTGCACGTAGTTCTGATTTTGATCAACCTCATCCTCATAATCGCCCGCATACTCATCATCCTCCTCGGTACCAGCAGCAACAGTAGCAGGAGCCAAAGAAGCACCAACAGCAGTAGCAGCGGCACCAGAATTTTGTCCTGGCTCAATAGGAACACGCTGAGCTCGTCCATACTGATTCGGAAGGGGGCGTAGTTGTTGTTGTTACAGAGGTGCGATAGGTGCAGCCGGCGGTGGTTGTGGAAAACGCGCGAGCAATTCATTAAACTTGCTATCAAGCTTTGTTTCAAACGTCTTCTCAATGCCATCTATCTTCTCCATGGCCTCGTCAAATCTGTTTAGCACATCTTGCACTTGTCCACTCATTATTTGCTGAAATTTATCATGTAGCTGTTTGTTCGTCAGGTTCTCCCAATCAGTCTCATCAGCTTGTGATCCTGCCATGGTTAGCAGCAAATAGAAACACACAAGAATATGATCCTACAGACTACTAAGAAGTGGTGGTGGTGTATCACAAACCCGTCAAGCAAATCTCAAATTCTTACCAGTTCTTACCCAGTAGTAGGTGGTGATCGGCAACCGTTGTAGTCAAAACTCTCAAAGCTTGGATATAGCGATTACCAGGGAGAATCAAACGCACGACATAGATGTATGTGGAGCTGGGAAGGCTTATAATATGGTAGAAAAAAAAAGGTCAGCAATAATCAATTCAGAGATGCAAAGTTAAATAAACGCTCAATGACGATACTGTGCTGGTCCTAGGCTAGACCGTGCTAGAGACGCGAGCCTAGAACACTAACGAAATCACGGCGCTGCACGTAAACAAGGGAAAAGCACACTCTGAAAAAAAAATTCGCTCTTTTTTTTTGCGCTGCTTTTTTTTTGCGAAAAATCACTATAATGACGAGTGTCTCAAAACTCTTCCCAGGTCAAACTGACAGGATGGGCACAAAAAAATTTCGATTAATTTTTTTTTCGACTGCCCGGACCCAAAAACTGGAAACGGGTCAAAAAAAACTTTCTATAACGGCGACTGTCTCAATACGCTTAGAAACACCTAAAAATAGGATAGCCAGAATTTTTTTTGTCCAGTGCGTTTTTGGAAAATTTTGGGCCTAAACGGAGGGTGGTTTTCAGACTCTTTTTTTTGGAAACCAACCTCTTCTACGGACGGCAAAAGATTGCTGGAATCCGAAACCTACTCAGACAAGGAAACACGAATCAGAAATTAGATGGATCCCGAAAACAAACCTAATATGCAAGAAACTCGGATTGGTGGTAGATATATGGTGGTGGTATATGGCAGCGGTGGTGGTATAAGGCAGCGGTGGTAGTATATGGATATGGATCGATGGTGGTATATGGATACGGATTGGTGGTGGTATATGGATACGGATTCGAAGCGGTGGTAGTAGATGGCAGGGGCGATGATGATGGTGCGGTGGCGGCGTGACAACTTATGACCAGAACTCGAAACTCTAAAAGACTAGACGCTAAGACCAGCAACTAGACACGACGATGCAACCGCAAATTCAACAAAGCAAAACCCTAAAAAGATTATGCAAAGGCTCAGATTGGTTCGGATATGATGAACTAACCCTAATTTTTTTGTGGCTTTTTCGTGGACTGTAGGTATGAAGAACAGACTCGATCTAAACTACAAAAAACTGTAAAATCTCACCGAGCAACCTGGAAATCTGATACCACTTGATAGAGGCAAAGGTGTCCCGCCTTTCGATGAGATGATGGATTTCGCTTTGGTGGAAGTCGACTTTGACGATCCGACTACGAACGTGCGAGGATGTCGCGCCTTAGCAATCGCTAAACCAACTCCGAGAGGTTATTGACCACGCCAAAGCACGATCAACCTGACCACGAGGGTCTGTTTCCTGCGAGCAAACGAAGAACAAGCAAGAAACTGAGATTGCAATCTGGATATTGCGAATATAAGATGAAAGCTTTATTGATCAAGGTGGAGTTCTGTGACGCCTTTGTCTAGTCGTTGAACACAAACGAAGTACGCGAAGTTGCAGCTATGGCGAACCTTAATCTAAACAAAACCCAAAGTCTAAACGATGACCTAAGGGCTGTATATATGGAGGAAGAGGGGGTGAATTTCGTGGCCCTTGATGGAGGGGTCCGAAACTAACCCTATCTCTTGTTTCCCCACACATACGGACTCTAAAAATAGCCTATACTTATGTATTTCGAAATTACATGGGCCTGGCCCAATAATAAGGTGACGCAGCAGCTAGAATAGCCTCTGGACGAAATTTATGAAGTGGCATCTTGTATATTTCGTCCAAGGCTTCATGCACTCATTATGGTGGCTTCAAAGTCCTGAAATCATCACTTGTAACTCCGTTCTTGTTCTCCTTGTGCATGCCATCATCTCCATGCTTGTTCTTTCTCCAATGTTCATCCTTCTCCAAGCTAGACCCTTCATTTGTAAGCAAAACAAATGTATCCAATTTAGGCAGCATCATATTCTCATGAACATTAGAATCATTACCAAGAAACGAAAGTACCTGGTAATTTAGTTGGCGTGCGCGAGCTCTAGTAATTGGTCCAGTATGTATAGCAGCAGGGGCTGTGGGTGTAACAATGGTATTGATGTCCTCATCACCGCGAGCGCCTCCTCATCTTTGGAGTCCATCGCCGGTCCGGGCAAATCACCAAACACCTTGCGGGCGAGGTGGGCGCAAACCTGCCAGTGTACAGGCCCTGCGCGGCCGGAACGCCGCAAAAGTTGCCCCGACGGCGGCGGAGAGGCTGCCTCGGCGAAACCTCTTCTTTTTTCGGCGGGGAATGATCTATCTAGCTGTGGTGGGCGGTGGATGGCGCCGGGATCGGCAGGGTGGCGCAGGATGGTGGCCGAGCGCAGGGGGGTCGGAGGCGAATCTGGACGGATGACTTGACTTTTCGCTTGACAATGTGGCCCCAGGAGCGCTTTTCCCTTGCGCCGGAGCCCCCAAGCGCCCCCAGTGCGTCGGGTTTGGCTTGCGATCGCCGGGCGCAAAAACGGGCCGAGCCAGCGAAATTCGGCATCCTGAGGGCACGACTGGGCGTTTTTACAGCGCCGGCGTGAAAAAAACGCCTGGGGAGGGCCTGTTGAGGCGCGGCCGGAGATGCTCTTAGTCTTCTAGGCAATCAAAACTCCCTTTAGACGTGCTTGACACATGTGGATGACAAAAAAATGTCCTCACCGTCGTCGTCAGCCTTACGGGCTTTACCTGACGACGAGGGAGAAAGTGAGCGCCAGTAGAGGACCAAGGAGAAGGGCCGCCGCCCGTGTCACCTGAAGACGACGCGGGGCCAATCCGTTTTTTCAGGAGGCTTACATCCACATGATAGCACGTTCCTCGGGCCACCAACTTGTTCCTTTGCTTCGATGGTCTCGCTGGGAAGACGACCGTGGCAGAGCAACCGGCGACCGAGAGACATTCTTCCCTTGGCATCGCCGTTGGTCCTTGCAGCACCGAATTCGCAACCGAGAGTGAGTCTCCGGCGCCAATGAGGGTCGTCAGGGGTGCGGCTATGGCCATCATCGGGGCCAGGGGCGGCCGGCTTGAGGCGAGCGCTAGCAGCGTCCCGATCGGGCGAGAAAGCCGCGGACAAACGGTAAGCGGCGCGGCGCGGCCCTATCTTTTTTCTAAGAAGCAACTCACTATATTCTATATTTGAGCTAGGGTGGAAAAG